>NW_019725461.1:85461-100709 GCF_002891405.2 Cryptotermes secundus | reverse complement strand
CACTAGATATAAAGAACATATACATGATATTAGAAATAATGATAGCAATTCCGGGTACTCAAACCACATACTAAATACAGGACATGCATACGGAACAATAACAGAGGTAATGGAAGTTGTAACAACGGGAAAGAAGGGCAGACATTTGAATACATTAGAGAAATACCATATATATAAAATAAGTAAGAAAGGCCTACACATGAATGATACACACATAGAAACACACATCCCATATTTCAAACGATACACGAAATCTATACAGACTAACGGTACCTTCCTCTCCCCACTACCAATTCCCCCCTACACTCACAAATATAAAACTCAGCACACAGTACATCAGACAGCACACGTAGTAAAGAATAGCAGCGGCACCCACACAGAAAGACCACACAGGGTAAGTACAAATAACAATATACACACATAAGAAAACACCACATACACAAGATGGTTACACCAATATATTTGTATATTACAGATAACACCTATACAGTGTGGAAACAAGAACTAGCCGCTGCAGCACTTCAAACACAGGGCGAAAAACCCTAACAATTTTAAAATTTTAAAATTTGGACAAGAATTTAAAGTTTTAAAATTAGAACTAAAGATTTTATTATGGTGCTATTACAATAAAGTCAAAATTAACGTGTCTGAAGTAATCTACGGGTGGACAGCTATCAACGAAGTAGAAGTTGATAATGGCAGGGAGAGTGTTTTAGATGTTAAATTTTGAACTGGGTGCAGTGTGACAGCGACGTGAATGTTATACACCTGATGATGACCGTCTGAGGCCGAAACATGTAGTGTAGGGAGCAAGATCAAAAGACACAAAATATATTGTTTGCACTTGAGATGGAGTCTATATCATTTATCGTATGGAGTGCAACAGGATGCTTAAATATAATATTATATATATTGACGCTCAGCTACCACATAAGAATGACCAATATTAATTACCGTAACTATAAGACAGAACACTGTAAATCGAAAATGTACCTCAAATACTATTTAAGAGACGTCAAATTCCATTACTATTTAAAACAGCTACATCAGATTTCCTTACCTTACAATACTAAGTAAAAAATTTCATGCAAACGAAATAGTGAGCATTTTTACTTCCTTTGTCCAATGGACACCACATGCATACTATGGTAGAATAATGTTGGCTGCATGGATGGCAGAGTAGGAAGGCCATCAAGCAGGCTCAAAAAGGAAGCTACAAGCAGGATTAGGCACACAGGCAAGTATCACTTGGAGGAAGAACCCATCTGCAAAACAACCACGTGTACCTTAAACTCAAAATTTAGTGCATGAAAATTAATTCTAAAAGAAGAGAACAACTTAAATAACTCATATAAAGTACCTTCCTGCTCTTCAGCTTACCTAAAAATGATGATATGGTGTGGAAGTGACATTTCTAGTGTTAGTAAGATGCACTTGTGCACTGTGTCATTACCAGTACTGGATCCATTTTCTTCATATCTCAACAACACAACACATCACTGAAGCATTTCCATATTCATTGTCAGATTTGTTTCATGGCAACACAGTTCATATATGGGGAATACAAAGAACCCTAAGCAGCAATCTCATTCGAGGTCGTCTAATTCTCCGAGATATCACCTGAAGAAAAGGATCAGTCACTAACTCCCTCATAATATATGACGCTCCAATAGGACATCATATTAATAAACACTTAATTATCTTAATTATATCAGAGAACAGTTCATGTTAAATATGTATGTCAAACAATTTTAACAGTGTCTCAATTTCCATTATAACTTGAGTCAAATTGATCACATTTATCATTAACAGAAAAACATCATGTTAAGTCAACAGTGTGTTTCCTTGTACTCTCATGCCAATGGAAGCAACATGAATTATAGTTAAAAACAATGCTAGCTGGAAAGCTGCCTAAGACAGTCAGGCAGGCAGGCAAACAAGAAATAAGAATAATAAAGAAGCAGGTTTATTTTTTCTAAATAATAGGCAGGCACACAAGAATCGAGGGTAAGGCAAGCAGATGCAGATATGCGAGATTCATCAGGATACTGTCATTTGAAGGAAAAAAAAACGTTGATATAACAGAGATGTTAACTAAAATTCAACATGTAACAAGTGGAAATTATGACTAAACGAAAGAAGTATTAAGATGACCCCTGCAGAAGGGAATGCTAACGTAAGTTACCTAGTAAATAATGGAAGGTTGTGGCGGTATCATTTCCACTGTCACTACCACCGTTTATTTCTCTCTTACATTCCCAGGAATACATCAATTTTTCACCAACACTCTTCACCAGATTCCACTAAATTTGCCTCCTCATTCAGTCTGAAGTGACACACTGCGGATGACTTTTATTCAGGGTAACACAGGCCTACCACTGTCATTGAGACACACTTGTGCTATGTATCATGAGCAGTACTAGATCAATTTTCTTCATATCTCAACAACATACACATCAATGAAGCATTTCCATATTTCCATTCTCTTCCAATCGTCATTACCATCTTATTCAGTTTTAGTCTCATTTACTGTCACTGAACGGCACACAAATTATAAACAGATGTGGAACAACTTCCAGCTTCAAATACAGGCAGATGCTGGCAGGGCACCTCATTCTAGATCACAACTACCTCTACATAGTCCAAGCCACTGATTTATTTAGTAAACAAACCATAAATAAATAAATAAATAAATAAAATTAACAAACACAAAACCACCTCTGAAACCAAAATTTTCAATTAATTATCATCATCAATACATTCCAAACATCACAAAACCAGTCACTAAAATTCACTAACCTCTGACACTGTGTTGAGTCAAGGCTGCTCTGTATGGAGGTACCTGTGTCCTCTCTTTATAACATCTTCCACAGCTCCTGGATGCTCTACTCTTCTGCAAGCTAAGGAAAGACCCGCAGCAACCATTTTGCTCTGATGGATCAGGGAGAAGGGGTGGAGCACATACAAAATTCATGTTCTGTGTATAACCGAGTACTGAAAAACAAGTTAAGAAGAAACAATACAGCTGAATCCTACAGAACATGCCACTGATTCACATATTCTATCATGCTCATGGAGAAAACTGGTACCCAACACACAAATTCAAGGACTGCATCTCTCCAAAACTACAGTCTCATCTTAGACATCACATGCACATTGAGCTGATTCACATAATACCACTCAAAAGTGTACTGCATAACAACTTATTATGAAGGCAAAAAATTCTCTGGCACAGAAAAAACAAAGGCCCTACATTAACAATCGTTATCATATCTTCGTATATTATGTAACCATACGCATCCTTCACGGATGTGTCTTATTTGTTTGTGCATAGCGATTGGGTTCGACTGTGGAAATGAGATGCTCCGGAGGGATCAAAGTCCTCTGAACTGGCATTTTGTTGCGAGGGACAGAAGGGAGGTTGGTGAGTCCATTGCATTCAGTTTGGTGGGGATAGGTATACCTTCTTTTGTCTGTGCGCTTGGTCATGTAGCCAGCCGAGTGGAATGTTCGAGATAGCAGTAAGAACGTGGTTTCGAAAAGCAGCGGCGGGGGTAATTGTGTAGTGGGGGAGTAGAAGTCAGGGAGTGAGAGAGTTCAAGTGGGACCTGTGCAGAAGGATTAACCGATCGAGCCTGCATCCGAAACAACGTAAGCGAGCCAACACCCGTTTACCCCTGATATACAGACTCATAACCGTGAATTTAGCCTAGGCACTAAGCCGTAAGGAAGTAAAGCGTGTGGGGGCGGGTTTAGCGATGGCGACCAACGTATGGGTCCAGAATAGTAGCGGCCGCATATAAACAAAGACTCTTAACAACGTGCGGCTCGATAAGGATCGGTACTTTGAATCCCGGAGTGGATCGGTGCTTCGAACCCAGGAGTTCAAGATAGCGGCGGCTGGAAAAAAAAGTGACATCGAGCAACGCTGCAGTAAAAAGGACGAACCGGGTGACGGATCGGAAGAATTGCATCTTGAGGACAACCCGACTCATCTAAAGGAGAATCAACCCCGGTGAACTTCAGGTCAGGTTAGTGGAAAGTGTAAGTGGCAGAGGCAGACTAGGATTATTAATAATCAGGGAGGGCATGATTACTCGCAGACATTTGAGAAACAAAAGGGTAATCGGAGACAATAGTGAAGAAGGTGAAATAATGGATGAGGAGACGACGCAGTTAGAAGGCGTAATTATAAGTGAGAGTGGGGGAGATTCAGAAGGAGAAATGGACATGCAGTGTGGTAAACGACAGAAGGGGACACAGGTGGAATCTGTGAGAGTAGGGGAGAACAACTGACGAGTGCTGACAAAAAGGGGAAAGACGACCAAATAGATATGCAAGCGATAATGTCTTGTATGAAGGAGATGTTCCAGGAGAACAGGAAGGCGAGCAATAAAAGAATGGAGGAGATGTTCCGGGAGATTAGAGAGGCATTTAGGAAGGAGGTTGAAAGGAGAGCAAAAGAATTTAATGAAAGGTTGGAGAACATATTTGTGGTACACAAGCGCGAGATGCTGTTATCCATTAATCAGATCGCGAGTGACGTAGAACTGAGGACGGATCGGAAGATTGAAACAATGAATAGGGAAATTAGCCAAATAACAGAGAGTACCAACGGACAGTTTCGAGCACTGACCGAGAAAGTGCAGAATGATGAAATTGAAACTACTAACAATTTTGAAATCTTGAGAGAGGAAGTGACAGCATCTCACGCTCAGCTGGCTAAGCAGTCTGAGAATAGGTGTGAGAGGGTAAATCAATGCAAGAAACGAGTGGCGGAAATTGAACAGGCTAGCGGACATATTAGCAAGCAGTATGATGTCAGTAAGCAATATGATGAATTGAGGACCCAAGTTGAGCTAATGAAACGAGAAATCAGAAATCAGCTAATCAGAAACGAGTAGGAAGTAAGAGTAATTGTGAAGAAGTTCAATGTATGGGGATTATTAACCTCCAATCGGATTCTAGGATTAAAAAGACCCTCTCAAGCTCAGACATCATGATTACTCATGTTAATGAACCAATAAGTAATGAAGTTTCATGTAATGGTTCTAATCCTCACAATGACGTCAATAGTCAGGAGAAAGTGTGGAGTGGCAACCCTGGAGAATTTGTCAGAGGGATCCTCAGTCACCCCGTAGATCTCACATTACCAATATTCGAAAACAAACCGGACCAAAACGCCCAGGCGCATTTGAATTCCTTAGTCGAATACATACAAATTAAGAATATTCCTACACCGCTTCAGTTAGCTGTAGCGCGGCAATCTTTAAAAGGCATTTCAGTCATGACGTGGGCTGACGCTAATTTGGATCAAATTAAAACGTTTGGGGGATTCCGCAGAGCTTTCTTGGACAAATTCTGGAGCCTCTCAGGTCAGGCAAGGGTTCGACTCCGGATCTATCAGGATAGATACGACCCGCGAGGCGCAGCGAACTACTGTGACCATCTTATGAAGTACGCTGTGAAAGCTAAATACCTAGAACTTCCGATGTCCAACCTAGAATTCTTGAATGCCCTCAAAGAGCATTATCCCCTCGGGGTAAAGAAGGCCTGGGTGGTAGTGAAACCTCAAACTCTTCAGGAGGCGGCGGCATTACTTTCTGACGTCGCAGACCTCGAGAACGATCAAGTGGATTTCGAACCAAGGGGACCGTTGCGTCATAACCAGCAGAGCAATCCTCGGTCATTTCGCCGAGATCCACTTGATGAGGATAGAGGAGGACGGAGTCGGGAGACCATGTGGAATGACAATCATTACCACAGGAGACCGGATACGTCACGTGATCACCGCAACTACAACCATCATCGAGATTGGAGAACACATGGCGACCAGCGCGGAAATCACCGCGACCCGATGTCAGACCGAAACGGGGACAGAAGGGAGTCAGCCGCTTCGAACGACGCCACGGTAACTGCTAACCGGACTAGGAATGATCAGGAAAGGCCGGCGGGAAACCGAGATTAGGCGCCGTTGCGGCCGAAACTGCGCCTAAGTGCACAATAACTAGGGCCGAGATTAATGAAATTAAACCCGACGCGCCTAACAATCACTGTCCGCAACCGCCAAGTACCCAACACCATGTCATTGAACCGGACGATAATACGGCCATGTATATAATTAACGCAGGCAAGTTAGCGACGTGTCCTAAGATTGAGGTAACGTTTAGAGATATCTACGTGGAAATGATCTTGGATACCGGTTCGCAGGTGTCTGTGCTTTCAGATGACATCTTTCGTCAATTAAAATTGCGAGGACCTATCATGGAGCTGCCAGTGCAATCTGTTGTTCTGGTGAGCGTTTTTGGAAATAAGACGTCCCGAGTGAAGAGGCAAGCATTGATTTCATTCACAATTAATGAAGACGAATTCGAAAATAACTTCTTGGTAAGCCCTCAGTTAGTTACTCCGGGTATATTAGGAGCTGATTTTTTGTACGAATACAAGCTCTCCGTCAAATTAGGGTCAGGACACATGACGCGAGTTACTCCAGGTGAACAGACGGGGGTTCGCAAGTACGAACTTATATACAATCGAGAATTAAATAAAAGGGACGAGATGATAAGACTGAAGGGGGATAGTCAAGGCGAGGTCGTGAAGGTAAAAACCATTACTTGCAATGGAAGGGTGTTATTGCAACCATCTCTAATTCGGACCCCATCTTTGGGATTTACGAAGAACAGGTGTCGTAAATTGGCACGCGAGAAGAAGTTTATGGATGAACCGGGATGCAGTGATGAGGAAAAATATGAAGAAGAGACGAACGTCGACGGTATAGAGAGAATGAAAGCGGAGATATTAAGTAACGGCGAGGAAGAAAAAGAAGAAGAAGAAAGCTACGGCAATGCGCCGGTCAATAACGACGATAATGATAATTATGACGATGAAGATTGCGATGATGATGATGATGATGGAGACATGCATCCCGGTAGAAGATTAGAGGAGCCGCGTGAACTAAATGTTCAGAACACCGATGACGTTATCAACGAAGCAGTGAAAACAGCCCACTTGCGGAGCGCCGAACAAAGAGAAGAACAATTATAAATCACTCCGTCCAATGTGACCTGTAAGTTTTTTACTACATAAAAACTTAACACCCTTACATGTTTCGGTCTCTGTGGACCATCTTCAGAGGGCAAACATCACTACAAACAGGAAACCACCATCACATAATTTGTTTACACGTAAAGTACGTACACTTATATGCTACAATACATAGTACACAGAATAGAACATATCACAAACACAGCAGTTTCCTGGGAATGTAAAGTTTTTTAAAAAATTGCATAAAATTCCTTGATGAGAATTAAAGGTTTTTTAGATTGTCAATAATTAAGTGAGAGCGATTCTTAGGAGGTACCAAAAATCCTTCTCCTCGACGCCTGGATTGTGTGTTAACTTCGAATATGGATTCGAATTAACCGACCACGCACCGTTTTCATATAGAGAACGCCCGATTCCGTATGCGATTAGAAATGCCGTCCGAGAGCAGATTAAGATGATGGTCAGACAAGGCATCATTGAACCCGCCACGTCACCATACTCTAACCCTTTGGTAGTCGTTCCTAAAGCTAACAAAGTACCGCTTTGTACACTGATTTGTTGCCCGTATATAGTTTCACATTCCTGCCACAGATATATATGCGAAATTTTTGTAACGCAAACACGACAGCCAAAAGCTCCTGTTCGCACGTCGTACACCTCCTTTCGGGTGAAGACAATATCCGGGACGCGGTCGTGATTATAGAGACTTGGCCCTTCTCATCAGTCTCAGTCAAAATCCCTGAGATGGCATAACAGCTAGCGTCTGTATATATCACGTAGGTTAAATCGTTTCGCGGATGTGCCAGGTGAATGCTTGCAGCAAACGCATTCCTCAATTCCAAGAAAGCCTCCTCGTGGTCATGGGTCCATTTCCAGCGTACACCTTTCTTTACTAAGGGAACCAATGGGGCAGTGTATTCCACGTAATTGATAATAAATCGATGGTGAAAGTTGCAGGTACCCAAAAATTGCCGCAATTGTTTCTGATTTTTCGGTGCAGGATAAGTCAAAATTGGTGCTATGCGATCGGGGTCCGGCGATACGCCCTTATTCCCTATGATGTGCCCTAGAAACTTAATGGACGTCCGAAAGAATTTGCATTAATTCAGGTTAATAGTAACCCCGTTCTCTGACTGTCTTATCAGTACAAATTCTACATTTTCCAGGTGCTCCTCGTACGAATTAGAGTGAATATATAGGTCGTCTATGTACTGGCATAAATAACCATGTGTCTCGGGTCCGAATATCCTCCTCATGGCTCTGATTAAAGTACATCCACTATTCTTAAGACCATAGGCAATCAAGCAGAATTGATATTGTTGTGAGTTGAATAAAAATGCGGCGTACTTTCGGCAAGCAGGCCTCATAAATATCTGCAGAAACGCGGCGGTCAAATCTAAACTTGATAGAAACTGCACTCCATCGAATTGCTGTAGTAATTCCTGAATCGGTTGTGTCCTCTCGGAGTCCGTAATAGTTACAGCGTTTAAACGCCGAGCATCCAGGCAAATTGGTAACTTGGAAGTACCGGCCTCCCCAACAGGAATGAAAGGAAAGAGCGAATGTGAAACAAGGCGACAGACAAATTCTGGACCACGGGAGTGCTCGGGGGCGAGCACCACCAAGTCTCTATAATCACGACCGCGTCCCGGATATTGTCTTCACCCGAAAGGAGGTGTACGACGTGCGAACAGGAGCTTTTGGCTGTCGTGTTTGCGTTACAAAAATTTCGCATATATATCTGTAGCAGGAATGTGAAACTATATACGGGCAACAAATCAGTGTAATTCACCGAGAAATGCGTTATAACTTCCGGTCGCGTCGCGGGTTGGGCACTGATGATCCAAGAATACGATTTGACTTTAGTCCACATCGCGGGAACGAAGAACCATTTTGCGGATACTTTAAGCCGCAACCCAGCTGGTCTCACCCCCAAGCAGGTCAATGTCCTGAAACAGCCTCAGGGAATTGTGATCGCTCTCATTGATCTTGGCCTGGATGTGTTGATGCGAAGACATAAGAAACTTAGCCATTATTCAAGAAAGGGATCCTGGTTTACAAGAAATCCGTAGATTGGTGAAAGAAGGATGTGAGAAGTGGAAAGAACGATTCCTAATACACGAAAATTTATTATATACCGTAGATACGAGGGGCGGGACCCCATGGAAAGTGGTCGTACATCGGGAGTTGGAAGAAAAACTGATAACTTTTGTCCACTTAGCAAAATGCCATGCAGGAACTGACAAGTGTGCAGAGAGTATAAATGCAATGTTCCACCGCAAGAACTTGGGATGCAAAACACGGAAATTATTAAGCCTTTGTGAGGTCTGCCAAAAGGTAAAGTTCCCCAACTAGAAGTATGAGGTGGAGCACAGACCGCACCTCCCGGAAAGAACAGCACAGCTCGTCAGCGTGGATTTCTATGGACCGGTTCGGGAAGGGCGAGGGGGAGTCAGATACCTGTTTGTGTGCCTGGATGTTTTCACTAAATTCATAAGACTGTACCCGTTGAAATAGGCCACAACCAAGGCGTGCCTGCAGAGAATCATGGACGACTACATCCCTTACGTAGTAAAACCGGAGACGATTTTATCGGACCACGGGACACAATACACGTTTAGGAAATGGAAAAATGGATTGAACGAACTCAGAATTAAAGTTCGATTTACCCCTATCAGGAATCCTTAATCAAATCCCGTCGAGAGGTTTATGAGAGAAATTGGGAAGACGCGCATCTACTGCGAAGAGAACCATAAGAAATGGCCGGAACTAATTCCTCACCTCGAATCCTGGGTAAAGGAGACAGTATCTGAAGCGACAGGCTTCACGCCACGCGAGGATGCGCCACGATTGTTCTCAGAATTACTACCCACGTCACCCGAGGGAGAAGCAGAGCCGCTAACGTCGGAACAAAAATCAATCCAAGTATTCGCCCGATTGAAGAAACGCGCGAAGAAACGGGAGCAACGCAGGAAAAGAGGCCTACGCAAATGGAACCCGGTGGTAGGGGAGGAAGTTTTGGCCGAAGCGTGCCGCTTGTCAGATGCGAACCGAGGCATCACTCACAAATTTGCTCACCCATATGAAGGACCCTTCCGTATAAGCCGGATAGTACTGAGATTTCCGACGAAAAAGGGAGAATTAAAGGCATATTTATTAAGGGGGGTCTGAAGAAGTTCCGACGCTAAGGACCC
This sequence comes from Cryptotermes secundus, assembly GCF_002891405.2. Taxonomy (NCBI): domain Eukaryota; kingdom Metazoa; phylum Arthropoda; class Insecta; order Blattodea; family Kalotermitidae; genus Cryptotermes; species Cryptotermes secundus. The sequence continues at coordinate 90,471 of NW_019725461.1, read as the reverse complement.
ACCGAAACATACATCCATTAATTTTGGGACGGAATAATGCGCCTATCCTCTAAAACCCCATTCCATACCTCTGACAAATTCACATGACGTTGGGTGATGAAATGAAGTCATAATAAGATAATAATTGTTAAGATGGGTATACGGGATAAACATGATCTGTTGTTATAATATTAAGAGTGGAGTGTCCCCATGAAGAATGGATGAGGATTGGAGGTATGAATGGATGATGAGGAGGGGAAAGGTGAAATCGCCGTAGTGCTTGTTGTTACTCATATAATTGCAGTCTGGTAGCTCTAATAATATCTGTTGAGAACATCCGGTGATTTGAGATTAGTTCAGTATAAGGAAGCTAAGTTTATCATCAGATAAGGGAACCGAGTTCTATCCATATCCTAAAAGTGTATCGTCGGAAGAAGAAAATTACGGAAGATGTATTAAAATAGTATCGTTGAGCGAGTGAGTGGAGAGAGATAAAAGAGTGGAAGGAAGAAGGGAGAGAGACGTTCTAAAAGTGAAATCATCGAAACAAGAATGTGAGTAGTGATAGATAAGTGGCTTGAGAGGCGTAAGGAAGATGTGCTGAAAGTGACATCGCCGAAAATTGAGTGTAAAGTTAAATGTAGGTGTGGGCGTTGGCCTTACTGAGGTAATAATAGTTGGTTAGAATTATCAGAAGTCAGGTACCGATAGGAGTGTAAGTGAGCTATTGTGATGTAAGCGGAGAGATTCCCGAAGCAAAGACTGTCACTCACTGAGTGTCGAGGCTACCCACCTGATGTAACTGGAGTAATCCTTGGAGAATGATAGGATTATAAGGATTATCATCTTAGCATGTGAAATTTTATTTGTAACGTGGGGACGGTCCATTATATGTGTAAGAAGTCTTGTATTGTTTGATTTTAAATTAAGTGTAATTTGGTACGTGAAGGGCGTACGTGAGAGTGTCATTAAATCAGAGAAACTTCTACTCGTACTTTCAATGTGATACTTGCGCCTGCGTAGCTGCACACAGGCGACTGATCCATGGTGGAATCGTTGACAATGCAAGTCTCATGTCTTCATCGATGGATTTGAGTCACTCCTTCTTTGATGTCTTAATTTCAGTTACCATCGAGAAGCCCAGTTCACTCAAATATGTAGTTGAAAATGGCAATAACACATTAACTGCCATCTCAGAGGTAGCCGGGTATCCACTTCTTATTGCCAACCAAAACATATTCAAAGGCACTTTGAGAAGTTTTAGTTTCAACGTTCTGTCTGCTTTTATATCTGCGAGTTCCTCTTGTATATAATCGGAAGATGTTCTGAATTCACAACAAATGGATCACGAACCCAGTCGAAATCTTGTACACTCTCTCCAAAATACTTATCGAATTTCTGCTGCAGCATTTCTAAATGTTCTTTAATTGTGTCCATCACCACTTTATTGCCGTCAGCAACTGGCCATACAGTCGGGGACATCTCAAACGACCCATCCGTAATTCTCTAACTAGCAACCAAAATTTGCCAACTACTTCAGAACACAGCTGTGATAGAAATGAAACAGTTGTAAAACGCGGGATCTCTACTCATCAAACGGAAGAAGTGACAATATACCGACTTATTTTTTAAATATTTATAATTTAAATGAAGTCCAACAGTCGGTGGGTGCATCGTTACAGGAAGAAAGTCATAAAGTTGAAGAAGCTCTAACTACTAACAAACAGGCAAATACCGAAGCAGCATTATAAAAGACAGGGAAATCCATGCTAATCCCTGCAGTTTTAGGGAAAAGCATGTATACAGAACATGTGGCAAGCATATTAAAGAAGTTGCATAGATGCGAGAAAAATACAAATAAATTAATAATGAAAACTCTGATATAACAGCAATTGTGAGTAAATAATTTACGTTTAATTTCTTAGAATACAACATTACTGTACATAAAAAATCACAGCATATAATAAATCCTATCAAATAAATCAACGAGTTTCAAGCCTGAGGGGTTTGAAACTCTGGTATTCCAAAATGGGTTCTTAGCATTCAAATCACCTGCCAAAATAGACTTTCGTCTGAAGCTTAAGAGCTCAGTGATGTCAGCATCACTCCAGGCTTTGCCTGGAGATTTGTAAACAGCTGCAAGCAGCACTTCGCTATTAGCAATTGGTATGCAGACCCCTGTCGCTTCTACTGAAACAAGGGGTGGTAGGTCAACATGGTTATGGGGGGTGCCTTTTCTTACTGCAACGGCAGTTCCTCCTTTTCTGCCGGAGTGGCGGTCGATTCTATAAAAGTGGTAATTTGGAACAAAGAACCTCTCATGAGGTTTCAGATGTGTCTCTGAAAACAGGGCCACATCTACGTGTAGGTCTTGCAGTTGTTTACTGAGGTCATAGCGCTGCCTCCCAGTGCCGTTCGCATTAAATGCTATGACTTTGAGTGGCCTATCAACGCTAGTGGCCATTTTGTTTCATTAAGTTTAGAACGATTTTAGTTATGGCCATTATTTTGTCTTCCTCAGACACTGCACCACTGACCCCTGTCATAATTTGCTGTACTACAGTCACTACTCTCAACATATTGTCGAGAGACTGACTGTTTACATTAGAAGCCTGAACTGACTGACCTGTGTGCTGTTCCAGTACAGGGATCGGGACGCTCGGTTTCATGGCTGCTGGTGGAACTGCCATTGGTTTTTGGCGAGTCTGAGACCGCTGCTCTTGTGATGTGTGGCCTCGGAGAGCCGCCGCGAAGGAGACTCCAGGGGTGACGATGTTTGATGAGAACACCCTTCCTGTTGTGGTTTTGGGTGCTGTCTGCAGTTTCTTCTTCAGCAGTTCCTCCTTCGCCTGACTGCAGCCGCGTAAGTTAGCGGGATGCGGTTTCTCCCCATCCTTCAATTCACAGTTACAGCACGCTGGAGTGGAGGTAGCGTTCTGTTTCTCGGGGCACTCTCTGTTCAGGTGGCCACCCCCGCACCTCATGCAACGGGGAGTTTGCTTGCAATTAACCCAGACGGGGCCAAATTGTTGGCAGTTGTGACACTGCGTAAGGCCACTCTGTGCTCTATAAGCTTCGACCCGGATGGAAATATGGCAAAGATTCTGTAGTTTGAATATTTCTTGGGATTTTATAGTCCTGGGTAAGGTTATAAGGAAGAGGGGAAGATTTCTGGTTATCCTTCCTTCTGAAGGCGACCCTCGGGTGGTTGTCATCTGCTTGATGCTAACCACGTCAAATCCCAAGGTCACCAATCCATCAGAAATATCTTCCGCCGGGGTGTCGTGGGGGAGGTGACAGATTACAGCCTTAATGGGTTTTTCTGACTAGGGAAAGAATGTAAAACAGGAAAGTTTGTTGTTGGAAAGATAGGACTTGACGGCTTCGAAATCCGCCATGCTTTTAGTGATGACTCTCGTCCCGCTTTTGGTATTACGGAACTCAAAGTCACCTCTGACCACATTTTTAAGTTGCTTTTCCAAGTGAATGAGGTTTACTGTGGTCGTTAGAATTATTGGGGTTGGCCTGCCTGCTCTTCCTGATGACTTCACCTCCAGAGTGTTGGCTCCCTCCTCCAGCGCAGTGGCTCCGTCACCAGCAGTGTCGGTGTCCATTGTTGTCACCCTGAGAGGAGCAAAGTAGTTACGGGTCGGCACGTCTTTGGTCTGGGTGTTGCCTGTGGCAGCCGCTGCCTTCTTTGAAATCGGGGCGGACTCGGTTGTACTCTGCCGTTTCCGCCTTCGGACCTCTTTGAAGTCTTCCTCTTGGTAGGGCTTCGTCTGGGTTTTTGTTGTCTCCGATGTTCTGGCTTTCACTAGGGACTTCAGATCGTTCATTGTAACGGTGTAGGTTCCGTACAGAGCACTGAATAAAATCTTAAATCTTGCCCTTGAGAGCCTTGCAATAGCCCTCTCTGTTTCTTCAGCGGTATTTACTATTTCCGCCCACTCAACACTTTCCCCAATTGTGGCGGGTGTGAAGCTGCCCACATCCTCAATGTCACAAATGATTTTGAACAGTCGTCAGTAATGTTCATCTGCTGCAGGATATTGCTTCACGTTTTCCTTAAACTCTGCCTGTAGTGAGGCTCTTTTTTCTGCCCAGAATGCATGGTAGCCAGGCACCGAGGCGCCCGCCATGTCTGGCACGGCACGGCACGACACGACACAAGCCTAAAGCAAAATCTGATAATTTTTACAAACAAACAAGGACTGAAAACTTCAGAGCTACTAGCAAATAACTCCTTTATACTGCTCGAACACCTCCGAATGTAAATCCCAATTGTCTATCCAATCACAACTCTCCGGCCGCACAGTACACCATATCAATCTTAAACTCCTTGAGCGTGAATCAGTCCTGTCCTGTCCTGTCCTGTCAAACAGACAATCTCGAATCCACCACTTTGATGACCTAAACCGAATGCCTAATCGATCCTTAACCAATCGAATAATCAATCCCCTCAATCAATCTAATGTATCTCTCTAACCTCATACCAATCTCTAACTCAATCCTAATCATCGCGTCCTGACATCTCTCACAAAGTATCTATCCTCTCAATCATCCTATCTGAGATGATCACCAATCAAATTCAGAGTCAGAGTCACGTTGCAACTGACGTTCAGTCAGTCTGTCTGTCTGTCATGGTGTCGAGCCCTAGTTGGGGCTCATGACCAGATATTTCTTTGAATGAAAGTTACTGTCCTGTCCATGTGTAGCGCCCTCTCTGACGAGAGGTCGGGTCTGTCATTTGTTAGTCAGCCTGTATTAATAAATCCATTGTCTGTATTTACAAATATTTACAGTACACACTTATTTCTTATTTAAATGTACAATATATACACGGCCTCTGTCAGTCCAGGCTAGTTACAAGCAGATTATGCCCTTATATATATATATATATTTCCTAGTAGTATTGGCTACCACGGCAGTCTAGTCAATTGAACGCCTGACCGCCGCCAAGTTTAAGCCTCTTATACTTTCTGTGTCGGGCTTCGCCTTGTCCGATGTTGCGAACATTCTCATTATCATGAT
>NW_019725461.1:80586-85322 GCF_002891405.2 Cryptotermes secundus | reverse complement strand
GTCGACGACCACGAGAGAAGTAGACCCCCCGAGTCTTACCTGAATTAATTTTCATATTACAGCGCTCACACCAGGTCTCCATTGAGCTGAGACCGCGCTGGAGTTTTCTAAAATAAAACCTTCTTTACGATCTGTCGCATACAGACAGGTGTCGTCGGCAAAGAGGGCCAAATGAATACCATGAGTTTGGGGGGCATTATTAATATACATGTTGAAAAGAGTGGGGGAAAGAACCGAACCTTGTTTCACCCCTGCTTGCATTTCCCTTGGCGCTGACATTTCGCCTTCAACAGAGACCCTGAATTTACGTTTAGATAGAAAAGATCCAATAAGCTTGGTCAAAGAGTTGGGGGATTCCAATTTTGATAACTTAAACAGCAAGCCTGAGTGCCACGTGGTATCAAAGGCTTCTTCGATGTCCAAGAACACTGCAGCCGTAGACATTTTATTGTTGAAAATAAGGGTCACGTGGTTCGCCAGCATCATACATTGCAATGTCATGCTGTGACGTGCACGAAAACCAAACTGACTTGCGTTGAGAAGGCCTCTTTCTTCAATATGTTTACGGAGGAATTTCAAAATTATTTTCTCGAATAGTTTTCCCGTCGTGGACAGGAGGATGATCGGACGTAAATTTTGAGGAAACTTCGGGTCTTTACCCGGTTTAGGTAAAGTTATTATTTTTGCTTCCTTCCAAGTATTTGGAAAGTGAGAGAGCCGAAAACAGTGATTGAATAAATGAGTTAGGTGAACCAAAGGTCGCCTTGGAAGGTGCCTGAGGCATTCATTTGGGATGCCGTCAATTCCACAGGCCTTTTGTAATTTCAGGGATTTCATTAATTTCTGAACGTCACACGGCCTGGTCCTTAGAGGAGGGTTTTCATCCACGGCTTCCAGCAGAGCTTGAACTCTAGCCTCCACCCGCTTTTCATGGTTTTCATCCCACAGGTCATGTGGCGTGAACTGAATTTTCAAACAGTCGGCAATTTCTTTGGCTTTTTCAAAGGGATGAAATTTTAGGCCAGAAGAACCTTGAATAGCAGTTGGTGCCCCTGGTCCGTCTCTCTGAAGGAGAGATTTCGCAATGGGCCATATACACTGAGGGGTGACTTCAGCGTTACTTACTTTTGTTTCCCACCGTTCAAGGGCACTTCCGCCCTTTCTGCCCGACTGGCGGTAGATTCTATAAAAGTGGTAATTTGGAATAAAGAACCTCTCATGATGTTTCAGATGTGTCTCTGAAAACAGGGCCACATCTACTTGTAGGTCTTGAAGTTGTTTATTGAGCTCATAGCGCTGCCTCCCATTGCCATTCGCATTAAATGCTATTACTTTGAGGGGCCTATGAACTCTAGTGGCCATTCTGTTTCATAAGATTAAAAACAATTTTGCTAATGACCATTATTTTGTCCTCCTAGGACACTGCACCACTGACATCTGTCATAATCTGCTGTACTAGAGTCACTACTCTCAACATATTGTCGAGAGACTGACCGTTTACATTAGTAGCCTGAACTGACTGACCTGTTTCTTTCTGTAGTGCAGGGACCGGTACAATATGCTTCTTCGTTGTGGCTGGAGCCACCGGAACATGGCTTTCCTGAGGGCGCTGATTCTGCTCTGCTGCTGTGCTTCGGAGTGCCGCCGCGAAGGAGACACCTGGAGTTACGGTGCCTGAAGAGAACACCCTCCCCGTAGTTTTGGCCGTTCTCTGAGCATTCCTTCTCTGTTGCTCCTCTTTGGCATGTTTGCAACCCCGATATTTGGCGGGATGTGGCTTTTCTCCCTCCGCCAACCGGCAGTTGCAGCATACTGGGGTGGAGTCAGAGTTCTCCTTCTCTGGGCACTCCTTGTGTAAGTGGCCACCTCCGCACCACAAACAACGTGGGGGCTGTTTGCAGTTAGCCCAAACGTGGTCGAACTGCTGGCAGTTGTAGCATTGTGTGAGCCCGCTCTGTGCTCTGTACGCCTCTACCTTGATGGCAATGTGGCAGAGGTTGGTCAGACGGAAGACTTCTTGGGACTTCTCCGTCCTAGGAAGTGTGATAAGGAACAAGGGAAGGTAAATGTTATCTGTTCCTTCTGGAGGAGTCCGACGACTGGTCATTTGTTTGACACTAATGACGTCAAACCCCAGACTCACCAGACGGTCAGAGATATCTTCCGCTGGAGTGTTGTGTGGAAGGTGACGGATAACTGCTTTGATTGGTTTCTCAGACTTAGGAAAGAATGCAAAGTACGATAGATTGGTACTTTCTAGGAAAGTTTTGATTACTGAGAAGTCCGCCATTTCCTTCGTGACAATTCTGGTCCCGCTCCTGGTGTTGGGGAACTCAAAATTGCCCGTGACTACTTCTTTGACCTTCCTCTGCAACTGCATCAGGTTTGTCGTGGAGGTTAATACAATTGGAGGCGGCCTACCTGGCTTTTCCGATTGTTGCTGCTCTCCCGGCTTGTTGGTTGACTCTTCCACGTCCATACCTGACGTCCTCAGGGGCGCAAAGAAGTTTTTTGTTTCAACTTCATTCTTTGATTTTATTCTAGGATCCCTGGGGCTAGGTGATGGCTTCGGTTTTTGAGTTTGTTCTCCAGAGGAGGCAAGGTGTTAATTTGACAGTGGTTTTTTCCACGATCTATGTGTGTTGTCCTAACAACTTTAGCTACCCGTGTGAGGCCTGATTATATTGTGACATGTTGCGCAATGGAGGACCCCCCCGCCAGCTTTGGCGGCATCGAGCTCTGTCGCGGGACGGTCGGCGTTCCCCCCCCCCGCACTCTAACGTGGCACAGCTTCCCGTGTCAACAGCGTCGTTGCGTGCCACATCACAGTAGGAAGCGGTCCCGCGTCACAGTGTGGAGGGGGGCCCAACGTCGACCTTCCCGCAACCGCGACAGCGCTCGATGCCACCACCGCTGGCGGGGGGGTGCCCTCCATTGCGCTACATGTCACAATAGATTGTATTGGACCAAGACGAATGATGTGTAGTCATCATGAATTTGTAATAAGTGACGTTTCATATCCAGCCCTGCAGGGAGATGATTGGTTCCATAAAGTAAAAAATAAATGTAAAATTTTGAAACTGTGGCTAATGTTTGCATTCTAAACTTGACCATTAAATTTCGCGTGTGGTGCTACAAGATCGAGATCGAGAGAGAAGTAGTAAATATAGTCAAATACCTACAATCATCAACGGGAGAATTAAATCACCACAAATGAATGTTTCCAATAGAGTTATGAAAAGAAGTGGCAATGGAAAGATTGTTAAAATGTCTAAGGATCATAAGGTGTTAATTTATGGTGATAGCCATTCGCGGGGCTTATCCTCAGGCCTAAATAATAAATTATTGGATGCATTTGATGTGTTAGGCTATACCAAACCAAATTTTAATATACAGACACTATTGTCCACTGAAAATCAAGAGATTGCACACTTGACTAATAAATATGTACTTGTTCTTATAGGTGGTTCAAATAATATAAATGATAATACTTCTGCAAGTGAACAATTGCACATCTTTCAATTTATAAATCGGAATATGCAGACAAATATTGTATTGTTAACAATACCCTATCGCTATGATCAAACAGGGAATGCATATATAAATGAGAAAATTATGGAAGTTAATAGGAAAACAGGGAAATGCACGAGGTTTAATAAGGATGTCACTATTTTGGAAACTCCTAAGGATAGAGATTATTATACTAGGCATGTGTACCACCTGAATGGACTAGGTAAAGAAATTATTTGTAAGCTACTTGCCTCAGTAATTGATAGATTGTTCCAGCCTACTGAGGTTATACCCATTACATTGGACTAGAAAAACAATCAGGCAATGTTCTTGGAGTTAGAGGCCACTTCTGCCAATAGTGATTTTAGTAACACTGTGTCTAAGGGCAATATAGAGAATGGAGGTAAAGTAGAAGAGCTCAAAGCATGTAGAGTGTCAAGCAGGCAAAAAAAGGTACCTACTAACAGAACGGGCGATTTTTATGGCAAATTTAAGTCCAAGCTCCAATATGAAAAGAACGTCAAGGGAATCTAGTACTGAACACAAGGTACCGTTTATGATATGTCATCAGAATATTAGATCATTTAATGGTAAAATGGATGGGTTACTGGCATATTGGTTAAATGAATCCCCGCACATCTTATGTCTTACTGAGCATCATTTGCGCAAGCAAGAAATTAGTAAACTATGTAGTAATCCTTATTCCTTACCAGCCAGGTATTGTAGAAGCAAATATAAGCATGGAGGAGTATGTACATATGTACACTCTTCACTATCATTCTATCATTTGTAAACATTGATTTAGAAAAATATTGTAAAGAACAGGATCTTGAGGTATGTGCTATTAAGTTACGTCTAGCATTGGTTACATACTGTATAATATCAATATATAGATCCCCAGTTGGCAAACTTCCTTATTTCATAAGTACTTTAGACCTTGTACTAAATACGCTTTACTCCATTTCTACTAATATAATCCTTTGTGGCGATGTTAACATAAATTACCTTTGTGAGAGTAATAATAGAACTCAGCTTGACTCTCTTTTGGCTTCATACAATCTGTTTAATATAGTTAATTTCCCCACAAGGATTGATAATAAGTCTTCTACTGCTATTGATGGTATATTCATTGATAAATATAAATTTTTTAACTATGTTATCATGCCAGGGGTAAATGGCCTATCTGACCACGATGCACAAGTACTGGTATTAAATAACTCAAAAGT
>NW_019725461.1:4019-78370 GCF_002891405.2 Cryptotermes secundus | reverse complement strand
GATGCACAAGTACTGGTATTAAATAACTCAAAAGTCCACAATTCTAAATTTTGTAGGTATAATAAGCGACAGATAAATAAAACTAGTATTGAGAATTTTAAACTTAATTTAAGTTTTGAAACCTGGGAAGAAATTTTTTCAAATGAAGATGTAGATAAAATATTTAATGCTTTTCTTAATATTTATTTGAGAAATTATTTTCCTTTCAAATTTATTTAGTAAATATAATAATAAGGCATGGTTAACAGCTGGTATTAGAATTTCATGCCAACATAAAAGAAATCTTTATATCTTAAGCAGGAACTCAAATAATCCTATACTTTATGCCTACTATAAAAAATATTGTGGAATACTGAGGGAAGTTACAAAAACTGCAAAAAAAAATGCATGATAATAGACTGATTGCCAAATCTAATAATAAAACTAAAACTATGTGGAGTATGGTAAATAATGTAACTGGTAAATGTAATAATATTCGTGATCCCCCGCCACTAATTGTAGAGGGGATGGAATGTAAAGATAGTCAAAGTATAGCAACAGCTTTCAATTTATACTTTGATGCTACAACAATTAAGAAGTTAAATAATGTCGGTATTAACCTGGATCCAATATCAAGCAATGATAATTTTCGTCATTATTTATCCTCATTGCCTTTAGGACCCAGTAATAATATTTTATATGAACCTGTAACTTACAAAGAATTAAGTGATATTATTAAATCCCTTAAAAATAAAAGTTCCTATGGCTATGATGAAATATCGACGAAGATAATAAAATTAAGTATGTTATATATTATGTCCCCTCTTATTTACATATGGAATAGGTCCTTGGCCACAGGTATCTTTCCCTCAAAGTTAAAATACTCACAAATACATCTGGTACACAAGAAAAGTGATGCGTCTGAAGTATCTAATTATAGACCAATTTCTGTGCTTACAACCTTTACTAAAATATTTGAAAAGGTTATATATAATAAAGTGTATGCTCATGTAGTACTTAATAATGTACTGCCTGCTGAGCAACACGGATTAGGAAACATCTATCTACAGATACTGCTATTCTTAGTTTACTTAATAATATTATGAAGGCACTTAATGACAGAAAACTAGTCAGTGGTATTTTATGTTACTTAACAAAGGCCTTTGATAGTGTGAACCATGATATTTTACTTGAGAAAATGGATTTCTATGGTATAAGAGGTATATTTCATAAATTGCTTACCTCATATTTAAGTGATAGATATCAAGGAGTAGTAATTAAGGATAAACAAGCTATACAATATTTTTCTGAGTGGAATCAGATCAGATTGGGGGTACCACAAGGATCAATTCTTGGACCATTATTTTTTATTATATATAAACGATTTGCCAGCAGCAATAAATAATATGTCAAAACCCATCCTATTTTCAGATGACATTAGTTTAATAGTATCTATTTCAGATCCTAATCAGCATAAAGAATGTTTTAATTTAGTTGTTGAGAAATTGATGAGATGGTTTCAGGTAAATTCCTTGATAAATTTTAATAAAACATATTGTATGTATTTTACAACGATAAGGAAACATATTGTAAACTCCCCTATAAAGTATTTACATTCTCACATTAATAGTACACAAGTTATGGACTTTCTGGGGGTGTCTTTGGATCCATCCTTATCTTGGCAAGGACATATATCTAAAACAATAAAGAAATTAAATTCTGCTTGCTTTGCCATTAGGTCTCTGAAATTGTTACTATCTATTAATGATCTAAAAATGATATATTTCGCCTATGCTCACTCTATAATTGTATATGGAATTGCCTTTTGGGGAAATGCCAAAGCAAGGATGTCTTCATAGTGCAAAAAAGAATTATGAGGAGTATTATGAATGTAAATTCTAGAGCCTCTTGTCAGGGAATTTTTAAATATTTAAACATATTGCCTTTTTATTCTCAATATATACTTATGCTTTTGCTTCTGGTGGTGAAAAATATACATTTGTTTGCACTAAATGCTGAAATACATGTCATAAAAACACGACAAAGTACCAGCTTACACGTGCCATTGATAAATTTGGCCATATATAAGAATAGTGTGTGTTGTATGGGTATTATAATATTTAATAATTTGCCACCTAATTTAAGAAAATTATCAAGTGATTTTAAAAAATTTAAGTTAGCTATAAATAATTTTCTCTTAAATCAATCATTTTATTCGATAAATGAATACTTGGAGTGGTCAAAAGAAAGGAAATAGAATACAGGTGAATATTTGTTTTATTTAGATACACTTATGTGTAGTAGTTTTTGTAGACTTCGTATAAATGTATGTATACTTTTATTATCAATTGCTTATAATATCCATATTTTAGTTATTATTGATTTATTATACTAAGCATTGACTAAGTTGTATTATTGCAAATGTTTTATTACAGTATATGTTACTATTTGGGACTGCTTTTACAACTGTGGTGATTGTGTCACCTGTACGTTTTTCTTGAAGCAATAAAGATATTATTATTATTATTATTATTATTATTATTATTATTATTATTATTATTATTATTATTATTATTATATAGTGATTTGGCGTGGGAGAGTGGGACAAAGATAAAGGGTTGTTGTTCTCCAAGCTAGAAACTGGTAAGCTACAAGAACGAATGTGTATGTTAGAAAACTAAGTAGTTTTGGCAGCAATAAAAACCCAAAATATATACCAGATGAAGACAAGAAAACTGCCAATATTGGGGATAAATGTACAATATTAAACAATTCATGTTATAAAACGGATTGTAACTGAAACATAACCTCAATGATTGCCATTTCGCCCTTCATTGTTACTTCTATGCTGTGCAAACGGTTGGGATTTGTTTCTTCGACGCTGTTGTTTTATGTACAAAGGACACAGCACACACATAACATCATAACGCGTATAAGCCCACACACCACAAAGAATGACGACTCCCACCCACGGGAAGAATTGACAACCAACGACTTACAACAATTTGAATTAAATTCTAAATACTTTAATCGTGATTTAATCTAAACATAAGAAATCTACTGTGGGAAAAGGTGATAATTCCTGTGCTGCGAAAAGCCTATTGGCACATTCAATTATTCTGCATGTTTATGTTTTTATACGAGTGCCGTCGTAACTAAAACCCACGACAATAATACGAAACATACATCTGTGAATAACACTACTGAAAGTGAACATCAAACCAGCTTAATTAACAGTGTCTCCTGCCATATGAAAAGTGCCTCTGATGATGGTTTTAATTGGACCGAAATATGTAAGGCAAGAATAATAATAAAAGTGATGAGACCTCTATTGCCGCACTGGACCGAAAATTCTATTAACTTTCTAAATTAATATTAGGGTTAGTACCTTCCTAATTCTGTACCATGTTACAAGTGTTGGTCACATTCTTGAAAGGTCTACACAAAGAGACTGGAAATCTATTTATAGTCAGTTCCTGTTTCAATCCTCCCATAAAAAATCAGAACTTCTAGTTACTGGTTTTCTCCTAGTATGTTTATCAACAATATTAGCAGTACTACAGTTAAATCAATTTTTATTACATCATTAACACTAGTGTTGTGCTCAGTTTTCCAGTCTAATTAATTTAATTATGAAGGAGAAGATTTGGAGATAAATGGCTTGTAATAAAATGCAAGAAATCAGCAAGAATAAAATATCATAACACACATATGAAATTAAATAATCAGAATTTCTGGAATATAAAGAGACTAGTGAGGTTCAAGGTTCTTGTGGCAGTGACTATGAAGGGTATAATCTTCTGGATGACATTGTGCAGTCTGGCATACGTTTAACAATGTTTCAAAGGAACACTGATACACTTCCACCAGACTATATGGCGTCACATCCAAGAAAACAGTACTTTCCACTGACACTCCCAAAATAAGCATAAATTATATAAAAGCAAGAGAAAAGCATTTTGGTTAAAACAGCATTATCTTATACACATAAACAAAAACTGGATGTATTCTCATGATGTCCTTTGCTTCACTTTCACTTTCACTTTATTTTAAATTTCTTTCAGGTCACGCTTGCCATAGGATAGAACATGTCAAATTACATAAACACATGCATAGAAACAATGAACCCATCAACATGCAATACAGTCACAATACAAAATTTGTACATAAAATATTCAAATATAATCAAATTTATGCAGATATATGATTATTGTTGTCACCATCATAAATCAATACAAAAGACCTATTCATAATGTGACATGTTGAGCTATGGATGACGCCCCTCCCCCCCACCAGCCGTGATGCGCAGAGCGAAGCCGAAGTGAGCCGAAGTTAGCAGAGTCCTTGCATCCTGGTCGCTAGGCAACGCGAGTCAACAGCGATGACGCCACCAAGGGCAGCACGGGTAAACAGGATTGCGAGAACCGACGGTGGTAACAGCGGTTACTACCGCTAGCGTTACTAGCAACACAGCGCCAGGCAACAAGGGTGCTTATTACGTGGCCGTTTTCTGTATTGTCCGATCGAGGCTACATGAGGAGCAGCGAAGGCTATTCACAGCCAGTCCTGGAGCTACCGCCGAGTCAGTCCTCTAGCTACATCCGAGTTAGTTCCGAGTTAGCCAGCAACTAGTCAGTTGCATTCTGGCATTTGGAGTGTACTATTTGTGATACTGCAGATAGCAGTAGTCGTAAATCTGTAATTTGGGTGATTGTAAGTGCGAATGTGAAATATAATTCGCTATATAAAATACGGCGTGAAGCTATTTGTCGCGTTATACACCCAGTACGCGACAATAATATAGAAGTTTGATGCAATTATTTCGATCACATAACTACAAATAATTAATTTAACAGTCCAAATATAATACCTTTCATCAGGATTTAAAAATTCCAATAAAAATTCAGTATATACAATCAGTCATTTCACAGCAAGAACCTTAAAATTTGAAAACTATTAATTAACATATTCCTCTACAGCAAGGCTCGCGAAAGAATTGTGCAGAAATACGCCAACTGAACTAATTTTCCAATGAGTACTGGTAAAGAAAATACTTCTTCATAGATTTCAAATTCATTAATTAAGATTGTGTTAAAAATATATTGATGTTCAATATTATGTTAATATTAATATTATTAACAATTTTAGATTTGGAAGAAAAATTTCGGAATGTTATGCCACCAGTTATGCCGTGGTGAAGGGGGCGTGGAGGTATCCTCGCTGTCACCTTCTGTACTGCAGTCACATGAGTGAAACGACTGAATTACTTCCTCTATCGTTGCTTCATTGGCTAGGGGCACACTGTTCACCGGGCTTGGCAGGAGGGCGCAGGTGGGAAATGTAGTAAGGGAGGAAATCACAACAACAGAAACCCTCATCCTCACCCTATGCTACCCTATATTGGTATAATCAAGCAATATACAATTATATACATTTTAGTAATATCACAAAGAGCCGATTTGTGTCGGGTTACACATTACACTTTCTTTGACGATTCTTGAACCTCATCTTTCTCTCTCTTTTCACCCAGTTGCGGGTCGCTACTCTCCTCTTTCTCCTGTTCTACTCAACCACTGTATATATATATATATATACATCCCTGCATCTAGACACACCCTCTGCAGTCTCTATATTACACATGTCTACCTCTGCATGACTCCGTTGAGTCACCCTTACGCCCTGTACACGTGCTGTAATGTTCCTAACTCATGTACGATTGGAGGAGTTACACTTTAATAATATCACAATTATTAAGCATGGCGATAAGAGTAGCTCCACTTACTTTGGGTTGAGTCTGCAGACGGATGGCGTTGCCTGGTGTCTAGTCGGTGCCTCTTCCAACATAGCCTACGGCTGCAAACGGGCCAAAATTACTGTTTGAATTATCCCCATAATAATTTGCTGTCCGGGTTATATACCTTTATTCATGCTAACTCATTACTTTCCCGGGGGCTGTAATTCCGCCTCCAATAACGTCTTATCCCAAGGTGGGTGATCTCGTTGGCTGGGATCCTAAGGGGATGGACACGCCCCTTACTGCTAGACCATTGGGGCTAACACTTTTACCTGCAAACGTCCCCCCATCACACAAGTGTAAATCCTGTAGTTAGCAGTTCGATATACATTCAACGCCATTCTGCTGACAAGACATCGACGCGTCAAAGGCTAACGGCCGTCTAACTCCATACGCAGAAATTCCTTGAAGTTTCTTAACCCTTCTTATATCCTCTTTCGTACATCTTACAAGTATTTCCCAAGACTAATTCTATCCTAACCAACATTTTCCCCTAAAATACAAGATATTTAATACTCTTTTAACATATTACCAGGAGTCGGCCTTCATGGCACAACACGGAAGCAATTTGCTAATTTGGATGCCAGTGCTCAAGAAATTAGATTGTTTCAAAATCCGTTTGACTGTGATACTGCAGATGTCCCAAGTCAAATTAAAATGGAAATTATTGAACTCCAGCAAAATTATCATATTAAAGACAAATACAGGGAAGGAAATTTGATCGAATTTTATAAATTTCTGAACTCTGAGCAATTTCCAAATTCAAATAAATTTGCTTGTAAATTATCTCCATTTTTTGGACGACATCCGTGTGAACAAACTTTTTCCCAGATGAAGCAGATCAAGTCGAAATTAAGGGCAAATTTATCCGATGAACATTTAAAGTCGTTACTTGTGATTAGCGTTTCAAAATTTGAACCTCAATTGAATCAGATTTTAAGAATGCAAAAAGAGTTCAATCATTCACATTAATTATTTTATTATAATTTGTGATGAAAATATGAGCATTTGCTGCTACTGTCTGTTGTCATTAATATATGATAACATATTCTGACGTACTTTGTATTTAGTTTATGCAATTCAATGCTTTCAATAAAACTTATATACCTAGAGTTATTAATGTCTCATTTTATCCGGTCCATTGAAAGTGCTGAATTACCTAATGTGGCCCGCGTTTCGAAAAGTTTGGAGATCCCTGCTCTACAGGATAAAAGGAAACGAGCTGTGAGTAAACCATTCATGACCATCTTAATTGTATACAACCATATGTTATTTAAAACAGATGGTCTGTTACAGTACCATACTACCATAAAATTTATACCCTTAAATGCAGAGTGACTAGTCAGTGGGTAATACATCATGTGTAAAGTCAACCTACCAAACAATTCAAGAGAATATCTGGATTACAAAACTTTGTCTTCTTTATATTGAAAGTATTCATTTTTAGAGTAAAAAGAATATGACATAAAAACTTCTTTAATGTAAATTTAAAGGTTTTCTCATCACTGACCAAAATCTTTATTGATCGTGGAAGATGACTGAACACTTCAGTGCCTGTTATATAGGTTCCTTTATCAAATTTTGAAGTACTCACACTAGGTACATGTAAATTACTTTGGGATCTAGTTGTATATTCATGAATCTCGTTATTAAAGTTAAATAAATGTTTATTATTAAATATATATATATATATATAAGTAGTGAGTATATAAACTGAGAATATAACGTCATAATTTCCAATTTCTTGAAAATATCCCTGCAAGAATCTCTAGGTTTAGTGTTCGTTACTATTCTAATAATTTTCTTTTCCAAGAAAACACTTTTCTGGCATGTGAGGAGGCACCCCAGAAGATTATACCATCACTCATGATGGAGAGTACGTAAGCAAAGTAGATTGGCCTTAACGTTTCAAATGATACAGTGTGTTTTATATTTCGCAATGCATAGCACGCAGAGGATAATCTACTCATCACTAGGTCAATATGCTGTTTCCAAGACAATACATCATCAATAATTATTGATTATTGATTATTGATATTATTGATTATAATCAAACCAAGGAACTTAGTTCCTATTACACTAGAGATGCTTTTCTGATCATAATTAATTTGTTACAATTCATGGACCAAAACTCTAAATATTGAGTTTTATTGAAATTTAAGGTAAGTAAATTAACATTAAACCACGTGTTTATATCTTAAAAGTTTGGATATGATTTGTTTCAAAGTTTACAGTATTAGTATCAGTAATTATAATACTGGTGTCATCAGCATATAGAACCATGTTATTATCCTTATATTATTTTAGGTAAATTATTTATATAAAATAAAAAAAGCAGGGGGCAGAGAATCGAGCCCTGTTGGACTCCACATTTAACTATTTCCCACTTAGATGTATTGTTACTATCAGTTATACGACCCAAAACAACTCTCTCATGTCTACCAGTTAGATAAGATTTAATCTGTGGGAACATCCCACATTATCACGCATTTCTGCAATGTAAGGTCAAGGTCAAGGTCATGTTACAACTGACGGTCAGTCAGTCTGTCTGTTTTGGTGTCGAGCCCCAGCTGGGACTCATGAACAGATATTTCTTTTGAATGAACGTTACTGTCCTGTCCATCGATCTTTTCTATGTGTAATCTCCAAGTCACTCTCTTAACGAAGATTACACCTAGATATTTTGCACTATTTACAAATGGAATATTTCTTCCATTTAGAGTAAGACAAGACTCAGGCGGTCGACGACCACGAGAGAAGTAGACCCCCCGAGTCTTACCTGAATTAAGTTTTATATTCCAGCGCTCACACCAGGTCTCCATTGAGCTGAGGCCGCGCTGGAGTTTTCTAAAATAAAACCTTCTTTACGATCTGTCGCATACAGACAGGTGACGTCGGCAAAGAGGGCCAAATGAATACCATGAGTTTGGGGGGCATTATTAATATACATGTTGAAAAGAGTGGGGGAAAGAACCGAACCTTGTTTCACCCCTGCTTGCATTTCCTTTGGCGTTGACATTTCGCCTTCAACAGAGACCCTGAATTTACGTTTAGATAGAAAAGATCCAATAAGCTTGGTCAAAGAGTTGGGGGATTCCAATTTTGATAACTTAAACAGCAAGCCTGAGTGCCACGTGGTATCAAAGGCTTTTTCGATGTCCAAGAACACTGCAGCCGTAGACATTTTATTGTTGAAACGTGGTCCGACAGCATCATACATTGCAATGTCGTGCTGTGACGTGCACGAAAACCAAACTGACTTGCGTTGAGCATGCCTCTTTCTTCAATATGTTTACGGAGGAATTTCAAAATTATTTTCTCGAATAGATTTCCTGTCGTGGACAGGATGATCGGACGTAAATTTTGAGGAAACTTCGGGTCTTTACCCGGTTTAGGTAAAGTTATTATTTTTGCTTCCTTCCAAGTATTTGGAAAGTGAGAGAGCCGAAAACAGTGATTGAATAAGTGAGTTAGGTGAACCAATGGTCGCCTTGGAAGGTGCCTGAGGCATTCATTTGGGATGCCGTCAATTCCACAGGCCTTTTTTAATTTCAGGGATTTCATTAATTTCTGAACGTCACACGGCCTGATCCTTAGAGGAGGGTTTTCATCCACGGCTTCCGGCAGAGCTTGAACTCTAGCCTCCACCCGCTTTTCATGGTTTTCATCGCACAGGTGATGTGGCGTGAACTGAATTTCCAAACAGTCGGCAATTTCATTGGCTTTTTCAGAAGGATGAAATTTTAGGCCAGAAGAACCATGAATAGCATTTGGTGCCCTTGGTCCGTCTCTCTGAAGGAGAGATTTCGCAATGGGCCATATACACTGAGGTGTGACTTCAGCGTTACTTATTTTTGTTTCCCATCGTTCAAGTGCCTTTTTACTGGTCATTCGCCTAATTGATTTGGTGACCCAATTGACTGCCGTTTTACACCCTGGATCCCTGGTTTCTTGCCACAGTTTTCGTAGACTCTGTTTATATTTTATCAAACGATCTAGACTAGGAAGATGTTTGCAAGTGTAACTTTACTTGTCCACAGCCTATATGCTGAAGCAATAGAGGCTGCAAAGTCGCTTGCCTCTTTATAGGCTTCTACTCCCGAATTAATTTCTAGTTTAGGTGATATTAATTCAGAAGCGAGGCTTTGAAACCGCTCCCAATCTGTAAATTTTTCAATGGGTTCCAAAAGATTCCTAATTTTAAAGTGATCCAGTATGAGGAATACTATTGGTAGGCGATCTGAGTCCAAAATATTAGAGACGATGACATCTTATACTCTGATATTTTTGTGAACCACAATGTCTAGCACGTCACCATTTCCCGCAGGGGAATAATGAGTGGGTCACTGTGGTGCTGAGATTTCGAAATCGCCAGTATTAAATAAATCCATAATTTTCAAACCTGAGGGGTTTGAAACTCTGCTATTCCAAAATGGGTTCTTAGAATTCAAATCACCTGCCAAAATAGACTTCGTCTGAAGCTTAAGAGATCAGTGATGTCAACATCACTCCAGGCTTTGCCTGGAGATTTATAAACAGCTGCAAGCAGCACTTCTCTATTACCAATTGGTATGCAGACCCCTGTCGCTTCTACTGAAACAAGGGTTGGTAGGTCTGCATGGTTGTGGGGAATGCCTTTTCTACTGCAACGGCAGTTCCGCCCTTTCTGCCTGACTGGCGGTCGATTCTATAAAAGTGGTAATTTGGAATAAAGAACCTCTCATGAGGTTTCAGATGTCTCTGAAAACAGGGCCACATCTACGTGTAGGTCTTGCAGTTGTTTACTGAGCTCTTAGCGCTGCCTTCCAATGCCGTTCGCATTAAATGCTATGACTTTGATTGGCCTATGAACTCTAGTGGCCAATTTTTCAGGCACGTCCCTGGTATTTCCACGGTAACATCGAATTGCGAGGTGGTAGTGAATAATGAATTGGTGAGGATGTGGAAGGTAGTGGTCGGGCTCTAATCTGAGATATTATTTCGGAATTTGTCTGGAGGCAGGACCGAGAGAAACAACGAAATCCTCAGGCACGATAGCCGATCTCCCTGTTGAGACTCTCGAATAAGCTACAGGTGTGCTTTCTCCTCGGCCGCGAGTAATTCATTATTGCCTTATCATCTTACCATTCGAAGCTACACAAAGTAAGATACTAAGAGCAATGTCAGATTAACCGAAAATAAAATAAGTAAATAATGAATACTGAGCCGTGCTAAGCTTTAGCTCGCTCACGATGATGTCATCATCTTTCCTGTGACGGATTCCATCCCCACTATGCGGTATCCTGACGTCAGTCACGTGGTCCCATGTACCCTCTTGTGAAGGGGAGACTTGTACAGTGCAGTCGTTTAGACCAAGTCGACTTGGAAGGTTGTTTACTAGCCAGCAGGTTTGTGGTGTGAAAATATTGGTTTCGGCTGGGGCTGTTCTAAATTCCCTTTGGTGTTATCTGCTGGCCGGTAAGGACTGCCCGAGGTCGCAAGCGGTTGCTGGAACGCTTGCGACGCGCGTATTAGATTTTGGTTTGGTTTTTTGTTAGTCTCAGAATTTAGACTTGCGTTTGTATGGCCGGAGTGCTTAACGCCTAATATTTCTAGCGTCGACACAAGCGGTGCCGACGGGAAATTGTTAGTCTAAATGAGCTTGTATTTGTTTCTTGGTCAAATGTGTCTTTTTTGTTATTTATGTATTGTTATATTTTGTTATTAAAATTGTATTTGTTTTATCTTAACCAATGAACTGAGTGTAGCTTCCTCCTCCTAGCTTGGATACCCCATCTTCATCTAGGGGAGCGTGAGAACCGACAATAGAGCCAGTAACGATTGCGCTGTGCTCTTCCTCTTCGTAAGAATGATGATTTATAGTAACCCGAGGAGAGGAAGCGGAAGGGCGCGGTGCAATACATCATGTACCCAAATGATTGGAGCGATTTCAAGCGACCATACCGGATTTGAAAATGAACGCACTATTATGTTTCCCACATGGAACGAAAGAGCAGGTATTAAAGTTTTGATCGCATGCGCAATCGCCACTCTCCCCCCCACACCTCTTACTCGGTCAGCATTGTAACGCAGAGATAATGGCGACTCCGGAGTAGAAAGTGTTTTGTGTGCTGCAGTTTGCGGAGAATGAAACAGTTCTTTCTATTCTGCGGGCCTTCCAGCGAAAATTTCAGAGCGATTCTCCATCTCCCAACAGCATTAGACGCTGGAATCAGCAGTTTCAGACAAACGGTTTTTTAAAGAGAGAATACGTGCAGGACATCCGTGTGTGTCAGAAGAAACTATGATACGAGACAGTCTTTTCTTCGCAGTCTCAAGAAACATGTGCCATGCGAGTCGTCATTTGGAGATGCCATCTATGACTGTGTGAAGGGTTTTGCGAAAGATTCCGAAAATGAAGCCCTATCGTCTTCACTTGGTTCAGTTTCTTCACTCATTTTTGTACACGGTGCAGAGAATGTGATTGCAATTAGAGCATACACCAAGTTGGTGCCTGCAAAGTCAGCATGGAAATAAGTTTTTCCCACAATTTCAAAGTATAAAACAGGGCAAAGAAGAGCGATATGTTCTGGAATATAACGCTGTGTAGTCATTTGGAAGTAGACGGACGTTTCGAAGGAAAAAATAGTGCCTCTATATTCAGGGTCAGAAAATAAGCTAAGGAACCTCAGTTTTCCACCTGCTTTCCATCTGGTTTCTTGCTCTACTTATTCTTCTACCCATGGGGAGATACAACAAAGGGATGTGTACTGTCATATATTCCTGATTGGTGTGAATAATAATAATAATAACAATAATAATAATGGGTTATGGGTCAGATGACACTCACAAGTAGTAACTACAAATAATTATAATACTGTAACACACAAAATGAAGTCTTCAACGTCTGCTTGATAGCCGTTGCTTGGCAACGAATCTTTTCTTGTTAACACTTCAAATATTGAACTGCCTTCTGAATTTTCTTATAAATGACTTTCTCAATGCCTTGAACGAAGTCTGTGTAACGAACTCGCGATTCCACTGACTTTATAACAGCCACGCGATCTTCCTGAAAGTCACCATGTCCTGTGATTCAGTTATTGCTTTTCATGAATCTGTTGTGTGGATCCTTGTCTTAATTTGGGACAACGTTCGTATTCCTCCAAGCGTGTTCGTTGTCTTGGAATTACATTAGTTTCTTATATAATTCCGGGTTTCAGGCACTGTTCAACAAGCCGGTGCATTGGAAATGATCATAATAATCACAACATATTAAGTGTGTGAAGCAGTTTGCTGTGTTTAGTTGTTCCAACAGAAGACAACACATGTCACATATTCATTCTCTGATGCCATCAACTGTTCTTGATCCACGCAATTCCAACGATTACTAAGAACCTCAGCTACTGGTTCCTGAACCCTCTGTGATGTTTTGTTTTGCAGGTACCTCGGAACACCACACGAGATCCTGACAGCACAGCGACTTGTGACGGAGACCGCACAGCCACCGGCGTGTGCGACAGCACAGCAACTTGTGACGGAGACAACACAGCCACCGGCGAGTGCGACAATGTAGCCAACGGCAAAGGCGACAGCACAGCAACTTACGACGGAGACAACACAGCCACCGGCGAGTGCGACAGGCTAGCCGCCGCAAGGACGACAGCACAGCGACTTGCGACGGAGACAACACAGCCACCGGCGAGTGCGACAATGTAGCCGCCGGCAAGGGCGACAAC
Source organism: Cryptotermes secundus (assembly GCF_002891405.2). Lineage (NCBI taxonomy): Eukaryota > Metazoa > Arthropoda > Insecta > Blattodea > Kalotermitidae > Cryptotermes > Cryptotermes secundus. The sequence continues at coordinate 64,882 of NW_019725461.1, read as the reverse complement.
ACAGCAACTTGCGACGGAGACAACACAGCCGCCGGCAAGGGCGACAGCACAGCGACTTGCGACGGAGACAACACGGCCACCGGCAAGTGCGACAGGCTAGCCGCCGGCAAGGGTGACAGCACAGCGACTTGCGGCGGAGACAGCAGAGCAACCGGGGAGTGCGACAATGTAGCCGCCGGTAAGGGCGACAGCGCAGCGACTTGCGACGGAGACAGCACAGCCACCCGGCGAGTGCGACAGGCTAGCCGCCGGCAAGGGCGACAGCACAGCGACTTATGACGGAGACAGCACAACGACTTGCGACGGATACAGTGCAGTCAATGTCGAGAGCGAGAGGACAGCCCTCTGCGAGGACGAGAGTAAAGCCACCGACAAGGGCGAAAGTCCAGGGACCGTCGACGACGATAGCCGAGCGACCGGCGACAACAACAGCCCAGCGACCTGCGACGGTGACAGCACAGAGACCGGCGAAGGGAAGAGCGTCAGTTACGGGTATGTATATTTCTGGTATCTGACTCGGGGGCTAAATCCATGAGTCACATCGGCTGCTCGCAGGCATTGAACTGGTGCTGTGTAAGTTATATGACGGACAGGAGGACTCCACAAGTTTCACGCCAGACTACATGATCGAAAGGTTTCGTCCTGCACCTGAGCATAGCAGGTTATAACGAAGCTACAAAATTACATGCATATAATAAATACATCATACACTAAAATAAGATTATAGCCTCTCTTCATTTAATTGTTAGGAGTGAGAGAAGCTAGTCTAATATTTCCCTTTCATGTTAACACTGAAGTTTGCGTAGGTTAGCTCAGTCACTCCACCGGACTGCCCAGGCAGTACGTGTACAGCTAATTGGATCAGAGCCACTCTCTGCTTCATCCAATAAAAGTGACCACGACAAACATTCAAATAAATCTATATAAGTAAAGCAATTATGAACTCTACCTCCGTTTTTATCTGTACGTGTATGAGATATGGAATCTTCCCCGAGTATTAAGCCACAAGTGGGTCCACACCCTCTCCTTGTTCATGTCTGCCAGTTCATCGATACAAATCGCCTCATCCATTGAATAGACGCGAAAGCTACATCATTCCACTTTACTTCGAGCTTCCATATATCTGCCGATGTGTTTCTCAATAAAATGAAATTGAAATTATACGCACCATTGCAGTAACAAAGTGTGACTACTCAGCAGACCGTTTTGAATCATGCCACGCATCTATTTGTTGTTACTGAAGTTCTCCTCCGTTAGTTATCTACCGATGCTACTTCAGCATGCAGACTGTGTAGCGTCGGACTGTAGTGTGATTGAAGTATTGGAAGCATCTCGACTGAAGTGGTCCAGGCCTATTTCAGAAATGTTGATAAAGGGACTAAGGAGAACAATGAAACCCCACATGCTGGACAGCCAATATCCAGACAGAGATTCGAAACTAGGGCCTCCCAAGCTGACTCCCACCTGTTCTGTAAGACTGAGTGTAACGGCTCAGTTTAGAGTAGGAAGAGACCCTAGCAGTTAAATACACATCTACATCTACTATTTGTGTGATGCACCTCGCTTTGTGTCTACAGGAACGAAGGCAGCCACACAGCGACAGATTACACTCTGCATGAGCGAGAGGCGCAGTGCTCAATGCTGAACAGTGCGGACGCTGTGGAGACGGGCCTGATGAGTGCAGCGGAAAACCAGGGGGGAGCAGAAAACTCAGTGTCTGAAGGAGACGAAAACGCACAGACACTGAGTTTACAGGCTCCTGAACTGAAAGAAATGGATCCTTCAGTAACAGAAGCACGGCCCTTGAACGCAATAGCAAAGCAGGTAAGCCACTGGACTATGCACTGTGAGTGCGCTTGTAGCTGGGTGGTTAATATGAAAGCTGGCTGTGAGGATGTAATATGCTGATGACGGGAAATGCATTGAGTCGATCCTGGAGAAGTAGAGAAGTTCCGTGCAAAGCTCATATACCTGCTTCCCTATTGCAAAGATTTCTACCTCCTCGACCCCTGTGCCCCTATATTTATATTTATATTTATGTTAGGCAATGCAGGCCGATCACAGTCTCCGTGTAGTCTAAGGCCCGCTATGCTTCGTAACAATCCAGTAAAGGTTTGTTGGTTCTTAGTCCATGTAATGGCGCAAGGGTTATGTATAAGTAGATATGTTTTGGGGGTTAATGTGGAATAAGTGTATCTAGGCTTTTAGATTAAGAAATAGAAATAATGAAACGTACCAGGAAGCTTGGGTTTGCAAAGAAGTGTAACAGGCTATAGCTTAGTAATCAGAATGTTAGCGCGACAGCGTAATAACGCTGACATTGAGGAAGAAGCTATATGAAGTAGGTCATAAACACTATGGCATGAGGAAAACGCTGAGTCGGAAAGGGCGGTAGACCTGCAAGAGCCAACCCCCTTTCGATAAACAGCCGAGAGAGTGATGGCAATGAGTAGGAGTTGGTTGGTGATGGCGAGCGTCTGTTTCCTCAGCTCAAGTAAGTGAACCAACTTCATATAGCCATGAACATTAAGTGTGATAATATTAAATTGGAAACCCCAGGGAGAGAAAGTGAAAACTAGATGGACTAGGTTTACCGAGAAAGATAGATAGAGGTATTGGGTACCCAACAGCAGGGTGACAGGAGATAGAACTAATGTGTGTACTACAGGGTCATAACCAAATGTAATGCGAACCGACAAACGTCGGCAAAGTGTTTATATATTATGTATATAGCGACATAGGTGAATAGAGTAGGATAGAAAGGCGCTGTGAAGTTAATTGAACCTAGCATTCCCTCAAGTGTTATCTTTTTCCCTGCAGACTCCATCCAGCACCTCCCGAAGCTTCGGCGAATTGCGAGTTAAAGCCAGGACAAGTGACGTAAGCGATCGATAAGTTTACTGGAGTTTTCTTGACATAACAAGATGGCGGCAGCATACTAAACCGGGTGACAGAGCGGGACACCTCCACGCCCCCCTGTCACCGCAGCATAACAGTCCAGAAGGAATGTTATTTCTTCGCGTTTAATCTTTGCTTCCGTGGTTCTGTTTAGGGACAACCCTTGAGGTACGCTGAACAGAACCCCTTTCTCTGTGCAAGGAGACTTACTAAACTTCGATGTCACAAGTTCAGAGACTTATTTCGAATTCCAACAGGCCAGGGAGCCTATTCCGGAATGCTATGGAGAAAGTAGAGGGAAATATTTAGGATGTAACAGCAAAATGTAATTTAGCTTATGGGCCAGTGTATAAGACTCACCTCGTCGTCTCATTATTGACTCTGAGAAATTTATAATCCTAAAGAACAGGTTCCGTTTACGTAATGCTTGGAGGATACAGCATTTTAAGATCTATACCGCCATTACTGTAAATGCTGGAATCAAACAGTATTTCATAACCTGCATACATTCATTTTCGGTATCTGGCTTCCCACAAAATGTCGCTGGCATGGCCCAATTCTTTTTGGCCTCCCTCCAACTGAAAGAAAAAAATATATGTATAGTAGGTTGATATTCGGCATCATACAAAAATATTACCTCAAACAGTTCAATAAGATTTGAAAATATATTAATACACATCATTTCAACATCCTCCATGAAAGGGAGTTACTGTATCACAAAAGATAATTCATTCGCCATGCTGTATAACCAACAATCTAGATCTGGAACAGTAACATAATTTTAGTTGGATGTGCCTACATACGAGTGTAGCCATAGACATATTACAATCTATGATAACTGCTTCCTCGGCTAAGTTCAACTGGAAGGTTTGGAGCACATCGGGAAAATAATGTTACCATACAGCGATAGCTAAACTTGTGTATATAAAGGGAGCAGTTATCATCCTGCAAACCCTGAAAACAGAATCTGAGGAGAGTAATTTGGCAAAGAACTCTTCAAGCGATGGCATATGCCATCTGTTGTGCCATTTCCTTCTTCCTTTCTCTTTAATGTCTCTGTCTGCACACATGACCGTTCTGTGATTGGCTGCGATGATTTTACGCGCAATTGGAATTCAGAACCAAAGGCCAAGGGACAGATAAAGAAACAGGAGACTACACATCTGTGAATTTGTGAAATCTGTGAAGGACGCTTTGAGTGGTAGTGTGCGAATCTGAGAGCTCCTTAATTAAAGTACAAAAGAGCAGTTTAATTCGGTCAGTAGTAAAAAATAAGTGGTTTTCTTCTTTAACAAGTGTACTATAGTGAACCTTATATTTAAATTTTTTTTTCTATACTGAACGTTTTCTTCCTTTTTTTACTCAAGCCACGCTTAGCTCCTAGACCATTTTCCGCCATATTGTGAGCTATTAGTATCTGATCTTCCGCTGAACGCTCCTAAAACTGCATTTTTTTAACTTAAACTTTCTGTTAATATAGATTGGTAGTAGAATTAGTAAACATACTTGTTATTTTATATCTTAATTACGGTGATTTGTATTTTCATAAGTGTACTGGTAGGCCTAACCTACAAGTAGTGTGTTACTTTGTCTTAAGGAAACTGATTTGTATTTTCGTAAGTATACAGTAGGCCTAACCTACAGGGAGTGTGTTATTTTATATCTTAAGGAAGTCGATTTGTATTTTCACAAGTGTTATTTATATCTTACATAAGTTGTTTGTATTTTCGTAAGTGTACAGTAGGCCTAACCTACAAGAAGTGTGTTATTTTATATCTTTAGTAAGTTGATTTGTACTATTGCAAGTGTACCAGTGGGCCTAACCTAAAATAAGTGTATCATTGTATATAGTGGGCCTTAAAAGATTTGTGCCAGCATATACTCTTGTAAGTTCTAATCACAAATTAGACTCTTTAAATATATCTGTTAGTTAGTACTGAATTATAAGTTAACATAAGTGGTAATAATGACCACAAGGGGTAACGACTTATCAGGTAAATGTGGGGCCTGCAGAAGGAAGGTTAGCCAGGGGACAGGATGTGAGGACTGTGGCCTGTGGTTTCATTGGGAGTGCTCTGGCACCAATAGTGATTTGGCCATATTACCTTGGTACTGCAACTCCTGTGTGCAAGCCAAGGTAATAAAGAAACAAGAGGAGACTATCTTGAGTTTGAAAAGGGAGCTGGAACTTGCAAGAACTGAGATTGACCTCTTAAAAGGGGAATTAAATTTAGTAGATAATTGTCCTGAAGAATTTAGGACTGTGTCCAACTCCCGAAGAAAACTTAAAAAAGTTCCTTCTTCACTAGATGTTAAGTTAGCTTTAACCAATCGATTTGAACCTCTAGCTATGCTAGGGCCTCAGACTGATGGTGACGCTATAGATCAGCCTGTGTTAGAGGCTAAGCCTAAGCGTAAGATTCTAGTGCTGGGTAGCAGTCATGGTAGGGGTATCGGGCAGAGGCTACAGAAAGCAATGGGAGATGCATATGCTGTGACCAGCATATTCAAGCCCAATGCTGATCTGAGCAATGTCACTGGGGACATTGGAAAATTGTGCAAAGGTTTTAGTAAGGAAGATCAGGTAGTTATAGTTGGGGGGCCAGGTAACAGTTTGGAGAGAAACCTCAATTATCAAATTGAGAAAGATTTAAGTGACATTGCCCAGAAAACTAGTCACACCAATGTGAGGTTTGTTGGTCTTTTCTGGCGACATGACAAGCCATGGATTAACAGGTGTGTAAGGGAGATTAATCTTCGGCTTGAGCGTTCGCTTGTGGAGGTCGGCGCGGCCCACATTGATGCGATTGATGTCTCTTCAATATTGAGGAGCGAACATACTGTCCATGGTTTGCATCTTAATCCTCGAGGCAAGGACAAGCTGACGCGACTCATTGCAGAGAGCATTAAGGGCAGACACATTCCAGTTGTCATGGGTGTTCAGAATCATTTTTTAGGATAAAGAGTGCAAGTAAAGTTTATCAAGTAAAAGAAATTGCAAAAGAAACTAATCTTTCAGACAATAATGTTAGTGAACCAATAGAAATCGGAAAAGGTAATTGCAGTCTACTAAATTCAGTGAATAATAAAGTACTAAGAATATTCCATCAGAATATAAGAGGATTGAGAAACAAAACAAATGAACTAATAAGCTCCATGAATTCAAATCTTCCACACATACTGTGCCTTACTGAACATCACATGAAACAGCTGGAATTAGAACATCTTCACTTAGAAAATTATAATTTAGGTGCTAGATACTGTAGGAAAACACTGGAGAAAGGAGGAGTGAGTATTTTTGTACATGAAAACCTAAAATTTACTAAAATAAATTTAGAAGATTATTGCAAAGACCAGGATCTGGAAGCATGTGCTCTAAAGTTAGACTCTCCTTTTTCTAATATTTGTATACTGACTTTATATAGAGCCCCATCTGGAAACTTCGATCACTTTATAAATAGATTAGAAACCATCCTAAATGTACTGCATAGTTCAAAAGTTGAATTTATAATTTGTGGTGATATAAATATAAACTATCTCATCGACAGTAATAGGAAACTAAATTTAGACTCTTTGTTATCATCTTACAATCTCTCCAGTACTGTTAACTTTCCCACAAGAGTTCAAAATAATTCTAGTTCAGCGATAGATAATATATTCATTGATAACTCAAAATTAAGAGACTATACTGTAGGACCCTTTATAAATGGCTTATCCGATCATGATGCTCAACTCATAGAAATAAATAATATTGACCTTCAGCCCAGTAATCAACAATATCAAACAGTAAGGAAAATCAACAAGCATACGATGGCAGATTTTGTCACAAAATTAAGTAATGAATCATGGGACAATGTATTTGACAGCAATAATATTGATTCTAAATTTAATTGCTTTCTGAACACATACTTGAGGATCTTTTATTCAAGCTTTCCCTTAAAAATAGTCAAAAATGAAAATAAAAACAAATCCACCTGGATAACAATTGGAATAAAAACTTCATGTAAACACAAAAGACAACTATATTTGGCCAGTAGGGACAGTAATGATCCAAGACTAAAAAGTCACTACAAAATGTACTGTAAAATTTTGTCAAAAGTCATTAAAGAAGCCAAACAGAATAACTATAACAGCCAAATTCTAAAATCAAACAATAAAATTAAAACCACCTGGGATATTGTGAAAGTTGAATCAGGAAAGAAATCTGTTAATGAAGACGTACAAAGTTTGAATATTGAAGGGAAGTCCACTAACAATCCACAAGCTATCGCAAGTGCATTTAATGAATATTTCCTTTCATTAGCTGAGAAAACATATTCTAATAATACTAATAATAATAATAATAATAATAATAATAATAATCCAATATACTATCTGTCTCGTGCCTTTAACAATTCATTTCCAAATATCAATCTCAAATTCTCAACAAGGAAGGAAATTGAAAACATTATTAAATCCCTTAAGCCCAAAAATTCACATGGATATGATGAAATCTCTACCAAATTACTTAAAGCAAGCTCTGTTTACATCAGTTCACCCTTGAATCATCTATGTAATAAATCTTTATCATCAGGTACTTTTCCTCAACGCTTAAAATACGCTGTAATGAAACCACTTTTTAAAAAAGGAGAGAGAAAATGCATCTCTAATTACAGACCAATATCCATATTGACTTCATTCTCAAAAGTCTTTGAAAAAGTTATGTATAATAGACTACTTGAACACTTAAATTCTAACAACATATTAGTCAAAGAGCAATTTGGATTTAGGAAAGACCTAACAACAGAAAAAGCAACCTATGAACTAACTAACGATATTTTAAGTGCTCTCAATGACAGATTAATTGTGGGAGGGATTTTCTGTGATCTAGCAAAAGCTTTCGATTGTGTTAATCATGATATCTTACTATCGAAATTAAATTTCTATGGAATAACTGGCAAAGCTAATGAATGGATCAAATCATACCTCAAAAACAGGTATCAAAGAGTTGAAATAAATAATAAAAACTCCAGTCATAATGCATTTTCAAACTGGGGAATTATAAAGCACGGTGTTCCACAAGGATCAATTTTAGGTCCCTTACTTTTTCTTCTCTACATAAATGATCTATCTAAAACCATCAACAATAAATCTAAACCAATTCTATATGCAGATGACACTAGTATAATATTTAAGAACTCTAAATTTGAAAACTTTAAAAATGACATAAATATTGTATTTGAAGCCTTAAACAGATGGTTCGAAGCCAATTTACTCTCATTAAATTTTGATAAAACCCATTACATATCATTCACAACTAAAAACAACCACCAAATTGATCTGGACATCAGTTATGCCAACAAATTAATCTGTAAAGTACTTGATACAAAATTCCTTGGAATACATGTAGACAGTACACTGTCTTGGAAAATACATATTGAACAAATTATACCTAAATTAAATGCAGCTTGCTATGCGATGAGATCAATTAAGCCTTTTATGTCACAGGAAACATTGAAGATGGTTTACCATGCCTACTTTCATTCTATTATGAACTATGGATTAATATTTTGGGGGAACTCTTCACATAGTGTAATAATTTTTAAAATACAAAAGAATATAATTAGAATCATTACAGGATGTAGAAGTAGAGATTCATGTAGAGAATTATTTAAGAAATTAAAAATTCTACCTCTTCAATCGCAATACATATTATCGCTTCTCTTATTTGTTGTTTACAACAAAGATAAATTCAAATTAAATTCTGATGTCTATAACATGAATACTAGACAAAATTATAACTTCCACCTACCCTCATCAACTTTATCAGTATATCAAAAAGGAGTCTACTTTACTGGCATAAAAGTGTTCAACAATCTGCCACAAAGTATTAAAAACTTGGGCAATGATACTAAAAAGTTTAAATCAGAGTTAAAGAATTATCTACATGCTCATTCCTTCTACTTTTTAGATGAATACTTCCATGTGAATAGAGAATGATGTAAAATTAAGTTATATTAATTTTTAAGCTAAAATTACCTGTACTTATGTATGTAACCTTTTGACTTGTTCTGTATCCAAAGGTACTAACCTGCTTAGGATTTATAGAATGCAAATAAATTCAATTCAATTCAAAGAAGATTCTTAAAAACCTAAGTAAGAATACGGCATGTAAGAACGGTGCTATTCTGTATGGAGAAACATACGAGGCTACAACATGACTTGTCTTGATTCTTGTAAAGTCGTGAAGTCAAGCTGGGAATGCATACTAACATTCAAGTCTTACAATTAACTGAAATTCCCTCCGCTATTTTGTTTACATCTTCAGGTGTTTGTTACAGAATTAATGCTTTTTTTTCTATAACTTATAGTGCCTCTTTTCTATTGTGAGATATTTTTCTTACTTTTATCCTTTCATCTCTGAACACGAGTTTATTCTGTGGTCAGTTTTATTGTCCTCAGGAGCGAGGGGAACAACGTGATGAGGAATTCGAGCCTCTCAGAAGGCAAGACGCTCTGTGTCGGAAGAACTACACGAGAAGAAACAGAGAGGACACCAGCACAAAAGTATTTGGGGGAATTCCAGAAACGTCTAAGATCTGTAAGTACTGCCTATCAGGAGAATCTAATTTGCAACAAATTCTGAAAAATTTATCTGAGCATCCCCAGCTTATAGAATTTGAAAATAGGAATGTCTCTTTTATATTCCATTTTATTAGTTCTCAATGAAATTGCACGACTAGCAACTCGTTAACACGATGGTCGACTCTCATGTGTTACAAAACGAGGACAACCCTGAGAAAGTCTTCAAGAGCGACTCTTACTGAACTTGTAGCATCTTTCTTCGTCCTCAGAAGGTCACGTGTTTATATCACGTGCCATAAACCGGCTATCCTGTTACGAGTTTTGCGTGCCTTTCTTCGATCGCTCTAGGCACGTCCCCGGTATTTCCACGGTAACATCGAATTGCGAGGTGGTAGTGAATAATGAATTGGTGAGGATGTGGAAGGAAGTGGTCGGGCTCTAATCTGAGATATTATTTCGGAATTTGTCTGGAGGCAGGACCGAGAGAAACAACGAAAACCTCAGGCACGATAGCCGATCTCCCTGTTGAGACTCTCGAATAAGCTACACGAGTGCTCTCTCTTCGGCCGCGAGTAATTCATCTTACCATTCGATGCTACACAAAGTAGGATACTAACAGCAATGTCAGATTAACCGAAAATAAAATAAGTAAATAATGAATACATCATGTACCCAAATGATTGGAGCGATTTCAAGCGACCATACCGGATTTGAAAATGAACGCACTATTATGTTTCCCACATGGAACGAAAGAGCAGGTATTAAAGTTTTGATCGCATGCGCAATCGCCACTCTCCCCCCCACACCTCTTACTCGGTCAGCATTGTAACGCAGAGATAATGGCGACTCCGGAGTAGAAAGTGTTTTGTGTGCTGCAGTTTGCGGAGAATGAAACAGTTCTTTCTATTCTGCGGGCCTTCCAGCGAAAATTTCAGAGCGATTCTCCATCTCCCAACAGCATTAGACGCTGGAATCAGCAGTTTCAGACAAACGGTTATTTTAAAGAGAGAATACGTGCAGGACATCCGCGTGTGTCAGAAGAAACTATGATACGAGACAGTCTTTTCTTCGCAGTCTCAAGAAACATGTGCGCCATGCGAGTCGTCATTTGGAGATGCCAACTATGACTGTGTGAAGGGTTTTGCGAAAGATTCTGAAAATGAAGCCCTGTCGTCTTCACTTGGTGCAGTTTCTTCGATCATTTTGGTACACGGTGTAGAAAATGTGATTGCAATTAGAGCATACACCAAGTTGGTGCCTGCAAAGTCAGCATGGAAATAAGGTTTTCCCACAATTTCAGCATATAAAAGAGGGCAAAGAAGAGCGATGTGTTCTGGAATATAACGCTGTGTAGTCATTTGGAAGTAGACGGACGTTTCGAAGGGAAAAATAGTGCCTCTATCTTAAGGGTCGGAGAATAAGGTAAGGAACCTCAGTTTTCCACGTGCTTTCCAGCTGGTTTCTTGCTCTGCTTATTCTTATACCCTGAATATGGAGGCGATATGTTCATTTGAAACGTCCAGTTTACTTTGAAACGACCACATTGCATTATATCTCAGAGAACAGCACTCTTCAAAACACCTCTGTGAGACCCTCATTTCCTACAAAAACAGGACAAATTATAACAAATTCTGTGTTTGAAATGTTGCAGGAAATGCCTGATTTTGATGAATAGGAGCTGGATGAATGAGACGTGGCCACGGGAAGATCATGACTGCATCTGAGAAATTTCCGCGGCCCAGTAAATTCTTTTTCATAAGACGAGAGTCCGGTCCCAACACACTTACTTGTAAATATCTTTCCAATTTGTTTTTTATACAATTATACTTAGTGTTAATAATTAATTATGGCATAATCATAAAAAGTATTACTACACTTAATTATATGGTGTGGCATGTTTACAAATATAAAATTATATTTAAATTAATTATTACTTACTATACTAATGAAATCTTGTAGCATATTTTATTTTCCTCAAGCCAACATTGTTAAATTAACTTGTGCTATTTTTCATTGACATATCTCATTGTAATCACCAAAAATATATTTATTATTAAGATTCTTGTATTTTCATGTATGCAAAGTTGTAATTTAATAAATAAAAATATACGAATCTATCAATTCTAAATACAAATTTCATGGCTTAGACCGTGAGGCCACTGTGATCGGATCTCTGAATACACTCACTTGCCCAGTTCTGTGTCTTCAGTGCGATAGAATGGTTACACGGGAGGGGCAGCTGAACATACAATTTTAATTCAAAGGAGTGTACGCGGGAGAAGCCAACAGACTTCAATGTACGTGAACGGCAGCACTCTGTTCTCTGTCTAACTATTTTGCATCAAATCAGTTTATTTCTCGTGAGGAAGTCCTTTTTTCAGTCAGTGAATACACACGTATGTATTTTTTAAAGAAATTCTTTCAACATAAGCGGCGTCGATTACAGTTTTAATTTTGTGAACTCCGGAAATAAATATGCAGAACTGGGTGGTTTCTAATGACAATACAGTATACAACCAGAAACTGTAAGAAAAAAAAAATTGTATTACCTCCTCAGTCTAAATTTGAAGAATACGCAAACAGAACACTTGGAAGCCATTTAAACTTCCGGGTTGTATTGAATTACTTTCTCACTAAGGTATTGTAACCGTCCTGCGGTTCTGCTAGCCCCGGTAGAGCAATTCGACTCCTCTCAGGGCGTGTTGACTGGCCACGACTTGGATGATTAGTGGGGCTTTAGGCGTAGGGAAGTCACCTCAACACCAATTAACTGTATGGAGTCTTTATTTAATTTGCACTAATTAAATAGAAACAGCCTTGTAGTGGTACACTTCACAGATTTGTGGATGTAGGCTTACTTACTGTTCTGGGACGCACACTTAATAGTCACCACAGGGTGTGTTTACGGGGATCAGAACACGTGTACCCCTGGTGAATGTAATTTTCAAAGTCCTCCTTGCCAAGCACCCTCTGAATGGTAAATATTTGCCCTGGTTACCCAAAATTCGGGCAAAGGACCTCCCACTTCAGACGATGTTTGGCTGGACCGGGCAGACTGGGAGGTTGCTTATCATTCTCCTCCAATTAGGAAAGCGAATCTCCACTAGTGTACGGTTCAGGGGTGAACTTTGCCACCTGCTGCGTGGCTGTCAAACTGAGATTTTGGGGTAGCAGGAAACGATGCTGCTAAATTTATGACTTCCCCTGTCAAGTTTAGAATTTCTAAAGAACTCGGCCTTGTTTTACGCATTAAATTGACTGATTTACGAATGGGCAGCTGGCTTCAAGCTTGACCCAAGCCACTTGCTGCTTGTCTCAGGGGGAAAATTTCAAATTGTGGGGTGAAAGTGAGGAATTTCACAAAACCCTAACCATACACAAAACATCAATTGACCTTCCCATAAACTGGACAGTTACAACCTCCGAAGCGAAATAATGACTATTCTGGCGCAGCCTGAATAAGTCAAGATTTCGTCTTACTGCCGTTTCTCCTCCATTTCTACACACAAATGCTTAAATCTAGAAAAAAACACACTGAATGTAAATAGACAATACCTTAATTGACCGTATGGTCCACCGCTGGCAGCAATAGCAAGAGGCTTACCATGTACAACACATCTGAAAATTTAGGTGGCTTTCGTCCCCATTCCTACAAACAGTACCATTCAGTAAATCCTAAAATAACAAATGAAAATTCACACAGTCATTGAGACAATACTTAAATGGGCTGACAATACAAAGTCCTTTGTTGTCCCTTTCTTTGACTCCAATACATTTTCTCAGACTTCCAAAGCTCACATCTTACAACTAAAATTGTTTATTGGCTCACTTCTAGTTTCTAGCCGTTTCAGTCCTGTTGTTGCTCATGTCGCTACCATTGTTCTGACCACTTTCTTGAAGTTCACTTCTGGTTCACTTGCACATTGCCACATTTATGGGCCTCACTGGACAATACCTCACTCCCTAAGTTGCTTTGTCACCTCGGATTTACAGCTTGTTTCACACTACCAGGTCTTACACTTAGTTGGCAACTCATCTACAATTCGGTTCATACAGGGTAACATTTTCATTGTCCTAACATACCCATACAAGTATGTAATATTTTTCGGTGGCATGCTGACGATAACAATGGTTGGTTCCTGCCATTAGAATTTAGGCGAGCGTAAGCTTAATTCTCTCTCCCTCGCCCATTCTCTTTCAGACCTATGAGTTCAAACTTTCTGCTGCCTATCCTCATTCACTCCTTGCCGAAACCGATTGAAAGTTACACATTTACAAGCCTTCTCTGTTATCCTTTTTACAAGTATTTCCATACAAAGGCGCGCAGGCCTACATAAAAAGTTGGTATTCACACAGCCATCACCCCAGCGCAACAATTACTGAGCAACTCTTCCCACACACAATTCCTCAATTTTGGATCATTTAACTGCCTGACCTCTTGATACCAAGAAATTTAACTGGATTCATTCGTTCTTACTACAAATTTATCATCACTTCCCTCTTGACCAGTATGCCATTATACTAACACTAGTCAACACTGTCCAAGTAAGGCTTAAGGTGGCCCAAGTTAAACATTCCTCTTAGTTTTCCCTTGCCGTCGGAGACCTCATACATACTAGGGGGTATAAATTTGCTTAAGATAAACGGACCATCAAAGGGATGCTGGAATTTCCCGGTGATGCCCTGCGCCACGTCTGAAGTAGGGTGGCACCGTACGAGCACCTTCTTGTTAAGCTGGGGCCTCCATTTTGTTGTCCCAGTTTTACGTTTGTTCCTCCTGTCGTTAGCCTGCAGCTTCATGCGTGCGTAGGCTTTAAGCGTTTTAGACTCGAGGGTTTCCGCCTCCGGCAGCTGTTCCGAAGTTTTATCCAGGATCTCCTTGAATAAATCCGGCCTTGGCTCATCGAACATAAGTTCAATGGGAGAATACCCTGTGGTTCCACTCACTGAAGAGTTCAGCCACTTCGTGATGTAGGGGACCAGCTCTGGCCACTTTTTCTGAGCTGTATGGCAGTAAATCTTAAAATATTTGTTAAGTTCTCGCATAACCCGCTCGGCTGGGTTGCTCTCGGGGTGGCGTATGGGGGAATATTTGACATCAATATTTAGATCAGAGAGAGCCTTTCTCCAAGAAGGGCTGGTGAACTGGCTACCGTGGTCACTGAGTATGTATTGGGGGTTGGTAACTTCTGGAAATTAGTGTGATTTTAGCTTGTTCAGGCAGCTCTTTGTGGTGGCCGATTTCAAGGCGTACAAGGCTACATGCTTGGAAAACACGTCCAGGCACACCAGAATGTACTTGACTCCGCCACGCCCTGTGGGCAGAGGACCATAGAGGTCCAAAGACGTCAGCTCCCCTGGTTTCGTGGGTAAGTGGGATCGTGTCTCAATCTCATACGCTCGATTGGGATGTTTCACGCGCTGACATACGTCACAATGCGAAACATGCTGGCACACCTTTCTACCTAAGTTCCTGATGTAGAACGAGTAGGACAGATGATGCATGCACTTATCAGTGCCTTGGTGACCCAATAAGGCATGTACGTAACTTATGACCCTGTACTCTAGGACCCTTGGGAGTACTGGCCTCAAGTATGGGTACGTTTTGTCATCCTTACGATACAAAACTTCATCCCTGAGCGTGAACTGACCAGCCCTGGAGGGGATACCTGTCTCCAAGGTCCGCATGATTTCGCAGATTTTGGGGTCCTCGAGTTGGTGTTTCGCCAAATTCCCCAGTTCCTTCTTCAGGTCGGGGTCCAGATTCAGATTAATGGGGGACACGAGTACTTCCTTTGGTCTCACTAGCTGGTTCAGACCTTCCTCCATAAGGCCTACTGGATTTTGGCTTAAAGCGTCTGCGAAAAAATTATCGGTTCCCTTTATGTGCACTATGTGGAGGTCGTACTCCTGGATCTGCATGACCCAGCGCGCGACCCTGTTGGAGGTTAGGCTGCATTTCCTCAAAAACGTCAGCGCCTTATTATCGGAGTAGACAGTGACTTTGTGCCCGAAAATGTATACTCTGTATTTCTGCAAAGCGTACACGACAGCCAGCAATTCTTGCTCGCAGGTGGAGTACTTCCTTTCAGTGGGGGACAGCACCCGTGATGCTGAGGATACTATCAGCTTTTCCCCGGAGTCACTTTCCTGCATAAGAACCGAGCTAATGCCAAGTTTGCTCGCATCTGTGTATGTAGCGTACAGAAAATCAGGGCGTGGGTGAACCAACTGAACGCTATTAGCGAAGCTTGCGCGCAGTTTCTCAAAGGTGCCCTTCATCTCGTTGGTCCAGCTCCACTTAATCCCCTGCTTCAGCAATGGGAGGAGGGGGCTGCGTACTCAGCGTAACCTACTATGAAGCGGCTGTGGAAGTTGCAGGTCCTTATAAATTGCCGTAGCTGTTTCGCGTTCCTTGGCGCCGGATATTTCAAAATGGCCTCGGGTCCGTTGATACCCCCATCCTATCAATCCTATGACCTAAAAATCTGATCTCCTTCTTGCAGAATCGGCATTTAGCCGTGTTCAAAGTAAAGCCTGCTCTCGCCAATTTATTTAGAACAAATTTCAAGTGCCTGAGATGCTCCCCGAAACTTTTAGAAAATACCAAGACATTGTCCACGTAAAACACAACAATCTCATCAGTCTCACCACCAAAGGCCAATTTCAGGGCTCTGACAAAAGCGGATAGTGAATTTCGGAACCCGTACGGCATGTGCGTGTACTGGTACACAGTAGAATCGAACAAGAATGCAGTGTACTTCCGGGAGTCTCTGTGCAGCGGAATTTGTAAATACGCAGAGGTCAGATCTAGGGTGGTCATGAACTGCGCTCCTTCGAATTTTTGCAATAATTCTTGTAAAGGTGGGGTGCGCTCTCTATCCGGGACGGTATGCTGGTTCACCTTCCTGGCGTCCACACAAATCCTAATTTTCTTATTTCCCTTATGAACCACAGACAAAGGGTTAAGGAAGGGCAAATTACTAAATTCTAAAATGCCATCCTGCAGCATTTGCTTAATCTGGTCTCGAATGGCGGGGCGGACAGCAAAGGGGATGGGGCGAGAATATCCTACTATGGGTTTATCTTCGTCTACCTGAAATTTATACTCAAAAATGTTACACTTGCCAGGTCTGACGGTGAAACACCTCATATAACTACTCAATAAATCGATCAGACATTCTTTCTGGGACATATTCATATTGTCATTCGTGTCGATCAGAGCACACAAATCCGCCTTCTTCAACGAGCGTGAGTCATGGTGGTCGAGTTCTGACGTTTGGATAGGGGTGGGTTGGAGTAGGTTACTCTCTGTTCTTCCTACATTAACTTCCTTAAGGCCAGCCGTTTCTTCTTCGCATAGGCTCTCAACCAGGCTGCCATAAATCTCCCTCGGACACTCTTCTTCATGCACTTCTCCATCTACTAATAACTCTTGGTCGCCCGCGGCGCCATTTAACAGGGTCCTCTGCCCTACATAACTACCATTCACGGTAGCACAATTCAAAATACAACTTTCTTCCTCAACAAGACATTCTTTTCCTTTTCTACCAGCTTCTGTCCGGGTTGCATCACAGCTGGCTTTAACAGCTGGGTGAAGTGGGTCATTGCCTACAGCTGGGGTTTTCAGGTCATGTGTGACACCAAAACATTTATGGGAAGGATCTCTCTTCGACTCCCGCTCATCATTTCTGGCGTCCAATGGCCCGGAACTTTGATCGAACGAATGTCCCTTCCTACTTCCATCTCTCTCATAGTAAAAACATTTAGTAACAAAATCAATAGTGATCCCATATTCCTTAGTGAATGATGAGCCTAAAATGGCCGAATTAATTAACTGTGGAGATATTAAGAAAATAGCCTCAAACCTATCCTCGCCTACAAAATATCCTATGAGCGCCTGCTTTGTCTTCCTGCCAAATGCCGTCACTAGTGCTACATTTTCTAGAGGCAGCGTGGGCACAGCTATCCCTGCCTCTATCAGCCGATCATAAAGCTTCTCGGTCAAGATGTTCGCCTCGCTTCAGGTGTCTAAGAGGGCGCTAGCTGAAATGCCGTTCCCGAACGAAATGTTCACTTGCGGGCAGCAAGCTAAGTCGTTCTCATTTATGAAGAACAATATCAATCCCCCTATAGCCTCTGGTTCGATTCCCTCATCCAAAATTTCTGGTCCATTAATGTTTACCGCAGTCTTGCCCTGAACGCTTAGACTGTGAAGTGGACCTGTCGGTTCGTTGTTTTTACTGGCGAGAGTCATTCGGTCCTCAACAACTCCCTGCTCTAGTTTCCTAAGTCCCCAGCGCGACGTCCATCGGTGCTGGCGAAGGTGGGAGCGTGGGGGTTCAAGGAGTTCCCTGCCGCGGGTCGGCTGTTGACCGGCTCCATATCCCTAGCGGATGATCCAAACCCTCCGCGCGTCAGGTGTCCACGCCGGTTGTCATAGCGGCAGTATTCGTTCCGGCGGTCGTACTGTACTCGCCTTGCGTAATATTGGTTGGGGCGCGATCTTTCATATCCCTCACGGCTAGGCGGATTCCCTCTGGAAGTCTGATCGGGTTGGTGGGTTACCGGGTTTGAACCTTGGTATGACCCGTCCCCTTCCATCATCTCCACCCTTTTCAACAGGTCCAAGGCCTCCCCTACTGTACTCAGATGGGAGCCTATCATAGCCCTCTGGACCATTACTGGAAAGTGATGTGTGACCGCCTCAGTGACTTCTGTGTCAGAGGGTCGGGGTTCCAAATAAGAGGCCATGGTTGCATACTTTAGGAAATGGCTGGACAGAGATAAACCAGACCTGGGATTGCACCTGTCTTGATACAAACTGCAACGGACTAGGCTTTGCTTAGACTTTGACCAATAGTTACCGGAAAATGCTACCTTAAATTGCTCATAATCACTCAGGTTTCTGGCTACAGTGGCTACCCACTGTTTGCCTACAGCACCCACTATAGATTTGAAGGCTAGTGATAGCTGGAGGGTCTTAGGTACACTCCTGAGCCTCATGAATTCATCCAGCTGATTTAGATGAAATATCGGGTTAACCTCCGAGCTCTTGTCGAACTGAGGCAACGGGAAGGCAGCGCAACTCAAATAACTGTTCGCTGAGTGATGGCGTACAGGCTCTATAGTACTTTCACACACAGCAACCCCATTCACACACACAGAACACGAATTCGAATTACAACTGCATTGTACATTTTCTATTCTAGCCATATTAGCAGTGGGCGGTGGAGTGGGAGAGCCATGAACAGCGTTCGTTACTTCCCTGATTTGTGTTACTTCTGTACCACAGGTCATGGGAGTCACTCCGGCAAGCTTGTCCTTCAGTTTGTCAATCGCAGAATTTAATAGCTCGAACTTGCGTTCGATCCCAAGTTTTTCAGCTTCTGCTGCTTTGTTTAGCTGTGCGGTGCTCTCCCCCTGCCGTTTTTCTAAGTCCTCTGCACGTTTTACCAGGTCGTCCTTTAATATTTCTATATCATTAGCCAGGTGAATTACCTCTGTCCTGACTTCCAGAACTTTGCCGGAGAGTTCACCAGTCAACTCCTGGTTGCTCCGGGATTGCTGTTCCAGCCGGGTCTCGAACTCCGAACTGATTCCCTGAAGCTTCTCCTGCACCACTTGTAATTCCCTTTCCGTGTCACCCTGTAGTTGTCTAACCTGGCAAGACACTTTAGAAGTTTCGGCCTGAAGTTTCCTTGAAAATTCTTGGCTGAGTTTTTGATTTTCTAGTCGGAACTGCTCTACCAGTTTCTCGTTCTCCATCCGGATCTCCTCTCTCATCTGATCATTACTCTCCCATAATTTCTCCTCTACTCTACTCTGCAGTTCCTTATTACTCTCCTTTAGTTTCTCCTCTACTCTACTCTGCAGTTCCTTATTACTCTCATTTAGTTTCTCCTCTACTCTACTCTGCAGTTCCTTATTACTCTCCTTTAACTTCTCCTCTGACTTACTGGCCAGTTCTTCGTTCCCAGTCTTCATCGATGCAATCATGCTGGCAAATAAGTCTTGTAAATAACTCGGTACTGCGGGGGAGTCGACAGCAATATTTTCACTCTGGGCTTGTATCATCACTTCCATCATGTTCCTAACATGGTCTCCTAATTCATCCAGACTTTCTACTGCTACACTTAAACCTCTATTTCAACACAATCCCCCTGGTCACACGACAGGTCTGCAGAAAGTACCCCTGACATGTTCTCACTATCAGCCTGCTCCACTTCTATAACCCGGTTCCGAAGCGTTCGGCTGGCCATGTGTGTCACTTGACTAACGTTGGTGTTGCGTGTTCGATGTTGTTGTGTTGGGCGGCCCTCCACGCTCTGGAAGCTAGGTTACAACTCCGTCCATACTTCCTCTTGGCCCCTGCGGTGTGGTCCCTGACAGCGGCAGTGGCGGTTGTCTGCGCTGCTGTGGCATTCGTAGGTAGATCCGCTGCCCTTTCTTCACGCGTTTGCGCCGGCACTTAACCACTGATTTGTTTCCGCTGGCTCCTCACTGCCTCTAGTCACCCTTGTCGTGATATCGGCCGTCGCGGTGGGCGCCACTCTTCCCTGTAACCATCCTTCGGTTCTGCTAGCCCCAGTAGAGCAATTTGACTCCTCTCAGGGCGTGTTGACTGGCCACGACTTGGATGATTAGTGGGGCTTTAGGTGTAGGGAAGTCACCTCAACACCAACTAACTGTATGGAGTCTTTATTTAATTTGCACTAATTAAATAGAAACAGCCTTGTAGTGGTACACTTCACAGATTCGTGGATGTAGGCTTGCTTACTGTTCTGGGACGCACACTTAATAGTCACCACAGGGCGTGTTTACGGGGATCAGAACACGTGTACCCCCGGTGAATGTAACTTTCAAAGTCCTCCTTGCCAAGCACCCTCTGAATGGTAAATATTTGCCCAGGTTACCCAAAATTCGGGCAAAGGACCTCCCACTTCAGACGATGTTTGGCTGGACCAGGCAGACTGGGAGGTTGCTTATCATTCTCCTCCAATTAGGAAAGCGAATCTCCACTAGTGTACGGTTCAGGGGTGACTTTGCCACCTGCTGCGTGGCTGTCAAACTGAGATTTTGGGGTAGCAGGAAACGACGCCGCTAAATTTATGACTTCCCCTGTCAAGTTTAGAATTTCTAAAGAACTCGGTCTTGTTTTACGCATTAAATTGACTGATTTACGAATGGGCAGCTGGTTTCAAGCTTGACCCAAGCCACTTGCTGCATGTCTCAGGGGGAAATTTTCAAATTGTGGGGTGAAAGTGAGGAATTTCACAAAACCCTAACCATACACAAAACATCAATTGACCTTCCCATAAACTGGACAGTTACAGTATGGATTGACTGCCGCACTAACGTAAATATGGAGACCACTCTAGCACTTTACACTAAGAGTTCCAAACCTGTGGAACGTGGCCACGTAGGAATACGTGAGGGAATTACAAGGTGTGTCCCAAAAGTCATGAAATATATTTCTTTCCCGCGCTCCTACTGGTCGGAGCGCGCTGGAACCTATTGGGTTGNGGGAACGTTTAGCTTGACAGCGCGCCCAAGGTCAGTCTGCTCGAGCATCGGAGGCATCAGTATCGCTGATTTAGTGCACCTGTGTTTTGTGACCACGTCACGGCGCGCGATGGCGGATACTTTCGAATAACGTTGGGCGGTCAAGTTCTGCACAAAGCTCAACAAAAAAGCTGCCGAAACTCACGAACTGCTTATGCAAGCCTGCGGGGAGTCTGCTCTATCTTATGTGCAAGTTACAAGGTGGGTGAAGAAGTTTTAAGGAGAAGAAGGCGAAGATGAGCAAATCCAAAGTGAAAACAATGCTCATCGTCTTTTTCGATGCCAAGGGTGTGGTCCACAAAGAGTTTTTACCTTAAGGACAGACCGTCAACGCTCCCTACTACGTGGATGTTCTAGAAAGATTAAGGAAAAGGGTCATCTGCGTGCGAAAAGACATCGCCGCTAACTGGCAGCTGCATCATGACTAGGGACCGGATTTTTATGCCCTTATAATCCCTTAAATATGTATGCATTTATGCACGAAAGACGTCCGAAATATGCACTAAAATATGCACATAAAAATTTATACCAAATATTAAAATTGATTTTACATTATTTTAAGACAAACAAATCAATATTTAAGTTCATTTTATGTAATCAGTGAATGGGTCATATGCAATAAAAAGCTATACTTAAATACAAATCATGCAACAAAGCCAACACATTTCATTACAAATTTAAAAAACCATTGGTACTCACATTTAGCTCTTCGAACTTTCAACTTCTCTTCTGTTGCAGTTCACAATTACTAAATGTTCTAGGTTTTCCATTAGTCGCCTCCTGTTGTGTCATAAGATGTCCTTGTAGCAGGAAAATTTTCTTTCCACCTCACAGGAACTTAGGGGCACATGTACAAAAGGTGCTATTTGTCCACTGTTAGTGATATTTTACTTGGCAGTTCAGTACGTTTACCGGATAAAATTTCTTCAATTTCACAAAATTTGTTCATATCCTGGATTTTTTAAAGAATGCTTTGTACTTTTCCCTTTATTACTTCACCTACTCTTCCAGGAACTGAAGTCAACTTGGAAACAGTGGTTTTGAACACACTTAACGACTGATGTAAAGTAGTATTGCAATTGCTTGCCTCCAGTGAGGAAATGGCGGATGGAAGATGAGAGAAGTGAGCAGATATATAGGAAATATTAGTTTCTAGTTCTGCGCTTTTTAGTACATCTTGGGCAATTTGAATTGATGCTGCACTTTTGGGACCAAATGTATTCATGACATTCCTGACTGTTTCTAAATGTTCGGTATAATAACTCGCTGCACACAGCCACATGCCCCAGCGCGTTAAAATTGGTTCTGGCGGAAGTGGAACGCTTGGTGCTATTGCTTTAAAGGCTTCTTTTCTGTATGGCGCTTTAACAAAGACCTTCTTCACAGAAGACACCAACTTGTCAACAAGCGGAAAATTTCACGAATTGTTTCTGCAACACGGTGCAACCCATGGGCAAGGCAAGTCAAACGTGTCATATTTGGAAATATAACTTTAATAGCAGTACCGGCTTTTTCATCGTATAACTTGCGGCATCAGTCACAAAGAGCAATACGCGCCCATACTGAATGCCATTCGGCCATAGTAAATTCATGGAATTGATGAAAAATCCGGAAACTGCAGAGCTATTTGTGGTTTCAAATTGCTCTACCGCAAGAAGATATGGGGTAGATTGTTCATTCTTATTAAAGGTACCCAACTACAGAATTTGCAGTAAACCGTCCCTCATAATCTTGTGTTTCATCGATTGATACCCACACAAAATTATCTTGTTTCATATCTCTAATGCTTTCAATTGTAAGATCGTAACACTGCTTCACGTAATTTTTGCGCACAGTAGATTCATCCGGCACTTTGCACTGTGTATACTTCTCTATGAAGTTTCTTGGAGTAGGATTGGTTAGTTTCCACAGTGGAATATCTGCCGCTAAAAAGGCTTCGCATAAATCAGAGGAAAACTGTGAAAAACTATTATTAGAAAATTCACTAAACAATTTTTGAACAGGAGCACTTTTCGTGGATTTAATTTTAATATTCTCTTTGTGTATATTAGTGTTCAAATGCTGCAGCACTTGAAAGCGTTTTTCACAACCAACTGTTTTCTCACATGCTCGGCAATAAAGAATTTCGTTATCCGTACTTATCATCTCTCCTTCGAACTCCCGCTGATACAGCTGTAATATAGTTTTCTGACTTACTTTCACTTTTGGCATGACTACAGAAAGCTAAACAAATTTAACTACAGATTTTTTTTCTTTGGTGCTACAGCCCCAATTTTGGGCCTAGGCCAACCTCCATGAAACTCTCCGTTCCACTTCGGTTTACTAGATCTTCCACGTTCTGTAGGACACCTTGGGCGAGTGATCAGCTCATCGCAAGGCCTCTATCTGTAGACAAACACAGAAAAACGCACACAAACATCCATGCCCTGAGTGGGATTCGAACCCACGATCCAGGCTTCCGAGCAAACGAAGACAGTGCATGCCTTAGACCACTCGGCTACTGTGTCTGGCTTAACTACAGACTAATCACCACTAATGTGAATGGCCCCCAGCTTCAAATGCAGAAGCGTAACGAACCTCATGGACACTTCGGAAATAAATAAGTCCCTTATCGGTTGAACAGTATTATGTTGATAGCTGCTACATGTGGACACTTCCGACTTCTCTCTTCGCGGCCACTTTGATGGTACGCGGATGAGGCAAGTTACGGGTACAGGGCTCGAGGAAGTCCCGTCCTGGGTATTGCATGAGAAACATGAATCATGACGAAATCTTGAGTCAAATATGCAACATATTCTAATACGGAAAAGAAAAATTGTATATACATGACCATAATTGAAAACATAAAATTATAATATATTAAAACATTTTAAAAGGGAAATATGCAGTATAAATAGAGATCTTCGAAAATATGATGCTTATTCATGAAACAGCAAAATATGCATTTATATGCACCATCAAATCATGTTCAAAATTTAATAAATGAAGTAATTCATACATATATCCAAACGAGCATACTTTCTGGTTGCAAGACAGAAATATGCATTTGCATTAGAATCCGGTCCCTAATCATGACATTGCGCCCAGCCACACGTCTCTGCTCGTCCGTGAGTTCCTGGCGAAGCACCACGTGGCAACGCTGCCGCAGCCACCCTACAGCCCAGACCTAGCTCCGGCCGACTTCTTTTTGTTCCTGAGGATCAAGACTGCACTCAAAGTATGCCGTTTGAAAGCATTCAGGCTATCCAAGCGGCCGTGACAACAGCTTTAAATGAGGTTCCCATCGAGGCCTTTGAGGGGTCGTACCGGGCATGGGAGAGTCGGTGGAAAAAATGTGTAGATGCTCATGGACAGTACTTTGAAGAATATTAACACTGTATACCGATATCATCCATAAATTTAAAATATATATATTTCATGACTTTTGGGACACACCTTGTATAAAGAAAGCGTGAAATCATAAATTTTACATAAAATTAAATGAAATTATCCTCTTCAACTGTATTTAATAAAAGACAGACTCATCATCTTACCTGCTTCACGCTGTTTTTCTGCCTGACTCATTCTAAGCCCTGAAGATGGATGCGAAATTTTCTCCAAAATGTTGGTTGAATTTCAACAGACTACAAGTTACATCCCATACGATACTCCGTGGCCTGTAGTCCGCAAGCGAACTATACCGATCGAGCAATCGACCCTTGTCGGCGAAATTAGTGCCAACTTTTGCTGATAGAGGGTGTCACGTGGTCAGCACAACGGATCTATCGTGAGGATCGAACCGTTGTCCTTTTGAGTTTCATTGATATTAGGCATTTTCTTTATAATATAATATGTATAACTTAATAATAATAGTAACAATGATAATATTCACAGGTAGGCCACATCTGGCACCTTCGTCTTGACGGTGATGCATACAAATGTAAGAAAATGCTAAGTTTAAGATGTGCTAATGTACTTGATGTAATAGCGGATTCCCTGACACCCACGCATAGCAGGTTAATCTCAAATATAGCACAGCTGCATTTGCTGATGGAGGAAACAGGTACTCGACTTGTATTAACAGAGGGGAGAAATGTTTTATCTCTCCAAATTATTAGGCTATTTCCAGTAAGGCGTGTGTGTCCTGGGTTCTGTTATTATTTAGAAGGGAAAACTTGCCCTCTCTAAGAGAGCTGATGACATCATGCGTGGATGGACTTGGAACACACGCACATGCCACTTGTGCAAACATCACCATGACCCTTTTGAGACCGCATTGTATATTATAAGTTTGTAACGCGGTCCGGGAGGACAGTAGTATTACAGTAGTGCCAGTGGTAGGAGGTCGGCGATCGAGTCTCGGCTTGATACGGCATGTAGTCACCAAGAAGCTACAATAAACTCTGTTATTCTATCCTATCTTCTGTGTTGAGGACATTGAACATCTTCCACCCACGTCGATTGACTTCACCCTCATCCTGATTCACAACCACAGCACTCGTCGAGGATACACAGCTCTTGACGAACCCATTAATAAAATTGCTATAAGATTGTTGGCGGCTGGAACCAGGCTCGCTTTCCAGCCAACGCAACACTTATAACATGGTGGCAGCATGGTGGGATTGTGCTAATCAACTTGAACTGTTGTGAATCACATCAAAAAGCCTGCTCACCCTTGAGATAAAGGATTGAGAAGTTAACACCTGAAGGAGAAGAAGATCTTCGAGGAGAACTTCATCTTAATTCAATCAATGGAAAATTTTGAGCTAGGAGGCTGGAGCGGGCTAGGCTTGTTCTTCATCTCGCTGGTGCAGAGTTCGAGTCACCACTCCAGGTAGAACGTTCAATAGTGTCCAGTGTCCGTTGGCTTCCGTCAACGCAGTGGGGACGCCGAGGCAAGAACCATTGGCTGTGCAGTTGCAGCTCTTTTCGCAAGACTCCGGCACCCTGAGGGGAGGCGTGAGGAATCATTGCCCATCACTACCGGACGAACTACAAGGCTTCGGACACCCTTCTACTCTTACAGGTTAGTCAAGGCCCAATCCTTAATTGTCAGTGGTTGAAGACAGTAGAATTGTTTGCATTAAATAGAGCCATGGCTGATGAGCAGGTTAGACAGGTAATGCGTGAGGCTACAGAAGCCGAGCATATTGGTGAATATTGGACATTGATACACGCAGAAAAGGAATTCAAAAGAAGTTCGAAATTTTATTTTAGCAATTGAATCTACTTTGGAGATGCTTCATGAAGTGAGAAAGGGATCATTTGTTAAGAGTATATTAGCTCACATTACAGGTGACGCTAAATTCAAATTGAATAATAGAATAATAGATGCGTGGGAAGATATAAAGAAAGCGGAAGAAAATTATACTACCAAGCACTTTTTTGATTATACAGCCGGCACTCTGTTTACCGCTAAACAGCATGCTCATGAATCCATAGCAGAGTGGAGTAACAGACTCCTTAATATTTCGAGAGAATTGTTTTGAGGTCAAAACAAAGTTAATTGCAATGAGTAGGATGATCCTTCCATAAATAATCAGTCGTGTTACCTCCGGGGAGGCAATGACTTAATAATAGAATTACTTAAGGGAACATTTGTAAATGGTCTGAAAGATGACCGAATTAAATATTTGCTGAAAAGTAAGAGGGGTGATGATGTCACACTCTTACAGTTGATAGAAACAGCTGGTAATGAGGAAAGCGAATTGAGAAGTCAAAGATTTCGCTCCAATCAAACATGGTTGTCAGGTCCGATTCCTGGGCAACCTGAAGTTCAAAATGAGATGGAACAGGGAGGTACACAACAAAGAGTAATTAAGAGGGAAGTAATGCTTGCAAATAAAGATCATAGAAAATGATTTATATGTGATAAAGTGGGGCACGTGGCCCAGAACTGCCGTCACAAGTTAATATGTGACATGTGGAAGGAAGGGTCATACCTCTCTAACATGCAGAGTGAGGGATGTACATAATGCATCCTCTGGACAGGGTCCGAAGACGAGTAATCTTGGGCAAGGTTGTAATCCCCAAAATAAAGGCACCCACATTTACCAGGGAAACTTGTGTTTAGGACCATGTGATAGGCAGTCACCCATGGCTCCTGCTACTCTGATTGCAAGCAGAGAGGTTAATTGTAGTAATGAAATGAATAATGACTGTCGTAAGGAGGGTGACCTAGTTTGTGATTTAAAGGATGCTAGCATCGACATTACCCTGCCAAGAGCCTTGAATGGTGCGGCAAAGACGAACAATAATCTTGCGGTGACAAGTGTGTTCGTAGGGTCCCAATTAGTACCGGTTGAGGGTTCCCCAGAGTCAATAACCTGTGTTGACAGTCACAGCGAGACTCTGAAAATTGATCAAAAGGATGGACAATCCCTGGGTCCATATGAGATCGTGGTGACAAGCCCGCTACTCTGAACAGAAGTAGGAGTGGCGCTGATAGACACCGGTGCACAGGTATCTCTCATTGCTAGGACTTCGTTGCCCCCCAAGGTTACCGTGAATGAAAATGGAATATATAAAGTGGGATTACTGGAAATATAATGAGTATTAATGGAAATGTTGAAGTGAATATAAATGATAATGGTTATCATAGGTTTTATATTATAGAAAGGCTACCTCGAAAGCTAGATATTATATTAGGGCAAGGCAGGNAGTAGGAGTGGCGCTGATAGACACCGGTGCACAGGTATCTCTCATTGCTAGGACTTCGTTGCCCCCCAAGGTTACCGTGAATGAAAATGGAATATATAAAGTGGGATTACTGGAAATATAATGAGTATTAAAGGAAATGTTGATGTGAATATAAATGATAATGGTTATCATAAGTTTTATATTATAGAAAGGCTACCTCGAAAGCTAGATATTATGTTAGGATATGATTGGTTAGGTAAAAACCATTTCAAGATTCAGAAGCAGACAAGTTACCGTGAGTGATAATGGAATATATAAAATAAGTGGGATTACTGGAAATATAATGAGTATTAATGGAAATGTTGAAGTGAATATAAATGATAATGGTTATCATAGGTTTTATATTATAGAAAGGCTACCTCGAAAGCTAGATATTATATTAGGGCAAGGCTGGTTAGATAAAAACCATTTTATGATTCAGAAGGAGATCAGTTACCTGTCTTTAGCGAGAATATTGTTCAACTCCCAACTAGAGAAAAGAGAATTAAATATATTGAAAGTCAGGAAATTCAGTCTGGGCTTTTCGTAGCCAGATGTTACACAGTGTGTGTGGATAATGAAGTGACATGTTTGTTTGTGAATACTACACATGTAGATCAAGTTATTAAGAGTTTTCCAGTTTTAAGTAAGCCTCCCAGATTAGAAAGAGTTACACAAGGAAGTAAAAAGAGAAATGCATTACTAAATGAGAATTTAAGGTTAAGTCACATAAACGAAGGGGCAGAAGACATTAGGAAAATATGTCAGGAGTATAGAGAGATTTTTCATCTTCCAGGAGATAAACTGACTGCTACTACAGCAGCTCAGCACTCCATGCCTACACCCCATGGTCTTGGAGTGAGAAGGAACAAACAAGTATTGAAATATTAACGGAAAAGTTAACTACTTCTCCTGTACTCCAATACTCAGATTTCACTAAGCCATTTCTTCTTACAACTGACGCGAGCAGTTATGCAATTGGTGCAGTATGAGTCAGGGCAAGGTAGGTCGAGACCTACCTGTGGCCTATGCAAGCCGAACTTTCAACTGTGCTGAATTAAATTACAGCACCGTGGAAAAGGAATTACTAGCCATTGTATGGGCAGTAAAATATTTCTGACCTTATTTGATCGGCCGTAAGTTTCAAGTTCTCACCAATCATAAGGGTTTGACCTGGATCTTTAGAGTGAAGGACCCGAGTTCAAGGCTCTTGAGATGGCATATGCTTTTAGAAGAACACGAATATGAAATTGTTTACAAACCAGGAAAACAGAATGTAAATGCTGATAGCCTCAGTCGCTGTCCAGAAGTAAATTTATGTGACGTACAAGAACCTGAAATAAGTGAAGAAAGAAAACAAAAGATAATTTCCTAAATGCATGACTGTCCCGTGGGTGGCCATCAAGGTGTGTCAAGGACCCTTGAAAGAATTAAATTATACCTTGAATGGAAAGGTATGGAACAAGACATTAGAAATTATATAAATAAATGTGTAACTTGTCAGCAAATGAAATTAGGAAAGGTAAAGACAGAACCTTTACAAGTAACGGATACGCAAGAATTCCCGTGGACCAAGTTAGCCTTAGACATTGTAGGTCCATTGGAAGTAACAAGTGAGAAAAACAAATACATACTGAGTTGTCAAGACAACCTAAGTAAGTATTTGATAGCCATTCCTCTTCAAAGCCAAACAGCTGAGGAAATCGCTGAGAAGCTAGTAAAATTCATTATTTTTAGTATATGGTATACCTTCAATTATCTTGACAGATCAGGGTACAAATTTTTGTTCTAATGTTTTTAAAAGACTATGTACATTCTTGAAGATAGAAAGGGTGCAAACTACTGCTTACCACCCTGAAAGTAATGGTGCACTAGAGCGTGCCCATGCCACGTTAATAAATTATTTGAGATACTATGTTAATTCTAAACAAGAATGGGACCATTTCCTTCCATTTGCTTGTTTCTCATATAATACGACTCCGCATTCGATTACAGGCTATACACCCTATGAGGTTCTTTTCGGAAGAAAGTGTAATATACCTGGAATTTTACAGAAGGAGGTACAACCGTTATATAACTATGATGATATAGTACATGTTATAAAGAGACAAATCCAAGAAACTAGTGAATTGGCTAGGTCAAAATTGGTCAATTTTAAGAAGAAACAAAATGAAAAAGATAAGAAAATAGGTCAATGTTTTCAAATTAAAGATCTTGTATGGCTACAAAAAGAGAACAGAACTAAATTAGATCCATATTGGGAAGGACCATATGAGATTCAGGAAATAAAATACCCAAACGCGAAAATCCAGAAAATTGGGAAAAGAAAACACATCATAGTTCACATGAATAGGTTAAAACCTTATTGTTGTTGATTGTTTCAGATCGATAATGAGGCTCAGGCTGTGGGTCAGCTTGTGCATCCTCCTTGCAACATGGAATCAGCTCCATGGTCAAGAGCTAGAAATGCTACCTTCAGCAAGTGGCATTTATTATGATGAAATAGATACAGTGCACCTGTACCCTATGAAGTGGAAAGTTATCAGTTATGTTAATTTGGCTCCCCATAGAGACTTGTGGAAGTCAACAAAGATATTTCAAAGAAAAGTAATGGAATACTGTAGTAAAATGGAACCGCAAGAATGGTATTACCTGACAGATTGTAGGGCTTCATTACCCTATTTCCAAAGTAAGACTGAGTATATAGAGCAGTTGAAAGATAGCTTGATGGATTTTACCACACTGAGTAAACCTGAAAGAAAACGCAGGTCATTGAGGATTAAAAGAGGTTGGTTTGATTTTCTTGGCGAAGGGTTGCAGGTATAGCGATAGACAAAGAAGTCGAGCAAAATAATGAACATATAAGTAAGTTGGAACAAAAACAAGCTAAGTTTTTGCATGTAGCTAGTGAAGAGATGACCATTATTAAGACGACGATTAGCAGTATAAACAGTACAATGAGTAAGGTCAGTCAGAATGAAGAGATGTTGAAAAGGCAGATGATTGTTGTAGAAAAGGAAACAAGAGATAAATTAACTAAGCTAGAGGTAGCCAGTGAGCAGATTAGTATGATAAACGAGCAGATAAAAATAGTCTTGCGAGGCATGGAGGAAAGTCAGCATTCATTTGAACTTTTGTTAAGATGCCGAACAAGGAAGGCTTCAACCACAACTATTGACACTAAGAACTGTGAGAGGTATTGTTTCCAAGCAAACTTTACCTCCGGGTCTTGATTTTCCGAACTTTCCGATTTCCGAACTCTCTAGATTAATTGTTCCTCATGCATATGTATACCAAGAGTATTTAGTTTATGTGATAGAAATACCTTTACTTCTTCCAACTGAATTTGAGTTATATAAGATAATTCCATTTCCTGTGTCGGATCCTACTCACAAGGAGAAGGATCCCGCCACACAGAAGTATATGTTTGTTGTACCACAGAAAGAGTTAATATTTACTGATAATATGAGAAAACAATTTGGTAAGATGAATTTTGAAGACTTACAAGCATGTTATATGGCCAACGAATTAACATATGTTTGCCAAGATAAAGTGTTGTTGTCAAATTATATCCCAGGAGAAGACTGTGAAGCTAGTTTGCTACATCCTTCCTCTCAATTTGTTCCAAAAGAAGTATGTGAAATCAAGATGATAGCATTATGTTATACTTATAGGATTCCTTTACAGCAGAGCAGTCAGTGGCTTTACACTTCACCTGTGGATGAAAGGGTTACTGTAATTTGTGACGATAACATTCCTGTGTATGTTCATGCCATTAATAGGGGAAGATTATCATTGAAACCCAGATGTAAAGCTTACACAGCACATGTTACACTTTATGCTTCAACCAAATTAACTATTGTAGGCAATGTATTTAAGAACTTTTTGCCAGAGATAAATTTGAATTTTGACTGTTGTTTCGGGGAACACGAGAAAAAGAAAATAAATGAAATACCACTCGACATTCCCCTAAACAACATGATGTCCTCTATTGATGATCTTAGATTAGCTATTATTAAGGTAGATGAGGTAAGACAACTTATTAGGAACAAGAACAAACAGATTATTCGACCTATTATAAGCACATTATATCAACTGGTTTATCTATTGGAACCATTGTAATGTTAGTGATAAGTATTTGCCTTTGCTGTTGTTGCTGCAAGTGTTGCAGACAGTGCTTCTTTTGGTTTGTAAGAACTTGGAATCCAAAACGAACATTCAGTGAATGCGTCAGTGGATGTCGGGAGATAAAGGATTCATTCAATACCCATAATACTGTGATTACTGTAGATTCAAGACATGGAACAATGAGTTGTCAGGACAGGGAAGACTTGACCAACACACTGACCAAGTCTCTCCTTGAAATTGATCAGATAGATAAAACAAGATTTTCAAGCCAAGCTCAAAAGTTACCTTCAGCTCCATCTAGTGAAGAAGACTTGAGAGATTTTATTAAGCAAGTTCAAAAGGAGAGAAATAGTCCCATGTCTCAGAGATTACGTAAAAAGAAGCAGGATCCAGGGAGCAATCCTCTGTTTGATTACAGGAAGTAGAAAAGGTTCAAAGTAATCTATCTACTTCAAACTTTTTTTGGTGGGGGGGTGTCGTGAGGATCAAACCCTTGTCCTTTTTGAGTTCATTGATATTAGGCATTTTCTTTATAATATAATATGTATAACTTAATACTAATAGTAACAATGACAATATTCACAGGTAGGCCACATCTGGCACCTTGGTCTTGACGGTGATGCAGACAAATATAAGAAAATGCTAAANCGGGAGGACAGTAGTATTACAGTAGTGCCAGTGGTAGGAGGTCGGCGATCGAGTCTCGGCTTGATACGGCATGTAGTCACCAAGAAGCTACAATAAACTCTGTTATTCTGTCCTATCTTCTGTGTTGAGGACATTGAACATATTCCACCCACGTCGATTGACTTCACCCTCATCCTGATTCACAACCATAGCACTCGTCGAGGATACACAGCTCTCGGGAAACCCATTAATAAAACTGCTATAAGATTGTCGGCGGCTGGAACCAGGCTCGCTATCCAGCCAACGCAACACTTATAACACATCCCCAAGGCCGTTACCCTCGGTATTCTAGACCGGAGCCGCTATTTCCTTGAAATGGCTCTTCAGTTATCCTCTCGAGGCTGAGTGGACCCCGTTCCAGACCCACTACTTGGCAGATAATCTGGTAGCGCCTGGAATCGAACCCGGGACCTCTGGATCTGTAGCCAAGAAATCTGACCACTAGACCACAGAGACGGTCTTCATCCCATATGATATATCTTCATAAATACCGCTGTGAGAACCTCAAATTCTAAAATCAAACACGTTTTACACAGACTATATTTCGCGATGGTTTTATAATTTCGGAAAATGTGAAGCGGTCAAGGTTAGCCGTATGTCCTATTCATATATTTGGGTGACTGGCAAAAATAATGTAAGCGACAGTGTTTACATACTAGATTTTATGGCACATATGTATATATTACAGTTGAAGTGAAACACCAGTCTCTATTTGCAGAATCCATAAATGCCAAGGGGCGTCTCTGCCCCTAGAAATACAAACAGGATGTTCCTGACTCATGGTCGCGCAAGCCATCTCACTTTCATGGTGTGTCACAATGGCAAAACCTAGCATATGTCCCGAGTAACTTGTCCAGAGATGTACACAGAACAGTTGGATAGGCTAACATGGAGAGTTTTACGAGTAACTATATGTTCCCACTCCTTGCCGTCTTTGTGCAACCTCGTCGAAATATTGATGTTCACATGTCTTGGTCTCTTTATTATACAATTCTACATTTTCGGCCTAACTGGCCACCATCGTGTATATAAGGTGACGAGTTGTTCTGTTGCGCTATTATTTTTCACTGGTTCTACAGTCCCCTTGGGCCCTGGCATCTGATTTTTCAGTTTCATGATCATTTTACAGATGGTGGGACACCTTGGGCGAGTGATCAGCCCGAAGAAAGGTTTCTGCCTAAACACAGGACAACACAAACGGAGAATAAACGCATACACATACCAAACATCCATGCCTTGTGTAGGATTCGAAAACACGATCCCGCTTCCGAGCGAGCGAAGACAGTTCATGCCTTAGACCGCTCGGCTAGTGACCGGCAGTGTATAAGAATAATATATAAGAATTCAGTTCGTACCTCACAGGAAACAGATCCGCACCAACGATCCCGGCTTCCGAGCGAGGGAAGACAGTTCATGCTTTAGACCGCTCTGCTACCGTGACCGGGATGCATCACTATATTCTCAATTATTATAAAGGAGATACAGTCCCTTAAATAATAATATTTGTATAATAAAAATTGTAATATTGTAATATGAACTTAGACTTTTGATCATACTATATACTAGTTTAATGTTTAATTTCTGTGTTAGCCAAGAGGGTGCTTCATGAGACAGTTGAAACCGTCTGTCGCAAGCCTGATACATGTTATCAACTCCTGATCTTTTAACACTTCGATAACATGTTCCCCCAAGCTGAAGAGAAGAGAGTCTGGTTTTTTGGTTCGTCCACGCGCTATGCTGCACGTACACGACTGAACTTTAAACTCTGTACTCATGACTCCCCCACCCTCTTTGGCCCTCTTCTTAATGTTTAATATATAATACCAGTAAGATTAAAAAGAGCAGGAGACTTCTTCGAAAATCTGTACTGTATACACACTGTATATATTATCTATATCTTTTACTTCTTTTAATAAAAACTTAGTATAATTGTTGAGCATAGAAATTCGTCTTCAGTTAGTGGGTCCCTTACCCGCCTTACCCAGCAAGATGATATTGCATGGTGTCAAAAGTGGATACCTTTGAAGACAACAGCTGGATTCGATTCGCAAGAAACGTTTGGTTTAAAGCTCAACAATTTGGAAGTTCACACCATCTGGACCTAGGGAGTCCTGCTTCGACAGGTGTCTGAGAAGCCAGGAGTTACTCCAGAGTCTACGCCTAGGAGGAAGCGGTGCGCAACGCTATTCAGAGAGGAGAACTTCGCTAAATTGGTAGCAACAAGGCTTTGGAGACGCACTACGACCCGATATCCCCAAGGAAGTCGCAGTCACGCCCATTGCAGCTGGTGCCGCGAGATACGGCGAGAGGCAACCCCAGGGACGAGCCTCGAACCGAGAACTGCATCGCTTGGAGCTACTCTACCGTACTTTTCTGTAAAAGGTTAGTCACAACATACAGTAGGCAACTGTTTTCATCATGGCAGATGATGAAAGTTCCGATAATGAAGAGGGGGCATTCATATCGGTTATGCAAGCAATAAAACTGATACCAAGGCCTTTTGAGGGAAATCCAAAACAATTAAGAGAATTTAGTGAGGGGGTAGAAGCCGCAATTGTAGTGGTTCATCCAAGTAAACAAGAGTTGTTAAAATTTGTAGTCGCAAAGATTCAAGGAGATGCGAAAGATAAATTGTTAGCTCGTGTCGAAAGGAACGCTTGGAGACAAATTAAAGGTATTTTAGACGGAAAATTTCCTAGTAAAGAGGACGGCAGATTATTATACGGACTTTATGTTCTCTTCAAAACAAGGACCGTCAGAAACCTTGGCACAATGGCGAGCTAGGTTAGATCATTTAGCCATGGAATTACGGACAGAAGCCAGACATAGGCTCCTGGTGTTAGAGGATAAGGATAATGAACATTATGTTGAAGGGAGTTTGAAATTAATTGGAGAATTTTTGAAAGGTACTTTAATTTCGGGGCTAAGAGATGAACGCATCAGAGTTATAGTAAAAGCTAAAGGGGAGGATGATTCCTTAGCTCACATTATTGAAACAGCGATCCAAGAGGAGAGTGAATTAAAGTCTCAGAGATATAGAAATCCCCAACAAAACCCTCAATGGTATCCAAGAAACCGTCCCGTAAAACAAGAGAGAATAGGAAGAAGTCATCCTGGTGGGAGTCAGGAACCGTCTATAAAGCGAGAAGTTATGGCCGCTTCTGCGCTTAAGAATTGCTATAATTGCTTGAAGCCAGGGCATATAGCAAGAAATTATAATGCATCGCAATGTCCAAAGTGCGGCATAAGAGGACATGTGATGGCACAGTGTTATGGAAACCGGCCACGAGGTGGATCCGGCAGTGAAAGAGGCTGCATAGGAAGGGTGAACGCCCGAGAGCCATCAGATGAGAGTGGAGACACCCCCACTCAAAAGGCTGATGAAGACCTGGGTTCTTCGGAGGACACTGGGTTTGTCGCAGAGAGTAAGCGGAGGAAAAATTGTGTAGATAGTAACTCTGCGATGGGAGGTATATCATTTATGCAAAATGGTGTACGCTCTGACATGCCAATCTTCGGAGGGGACGCCCAGAGATGGCATAAGCCGTTTGAGCTCTATGTAACTTGCCCCAAGTTCACAGTAGAGGCGGGAACTGGCTTAATAGGTACAGGCGCGCAGATTTCCTTAGTAAGAAGGAAAAGTTTAAAGAGACTCCCAAAAGAAAATATTGTCGAGACCTCCGTGACAATGCAAGGAATAACAGGAAGCTGTAGAAGTTTAACACAGGGCATTTACTTGGAAATTAATGAAAGTAAACCATTTTTATTTTATATTGTGGATGAGCTACCACAAATGTTGATGTCATTTTAGGACATAAATGGCTAATTGAAAATGGTTATGTGATGACTCGTAATCCTGCTTCACCTCCTTTAAGTGAGGGTATTGTGAAAATTCCAACCAGAGAAAAAGGTGTCCGATTAATAGAGAAACAAGAATTGTTACCTGGAGTTTATTGTGGTATTTCCTTAGGCGAATGCAATGGTGAGTTTGTTCCTGTTTAAATGCCCGCGATTATAAAGCAATAAAATTGTAATCATTTACTAAAATTGCTGTGATTTCTACAATTTTTGTGATAAACGAACCAAATAAACGCTGCTTTTTTCTAGAAAGAATATAAAATCAGATATTGTAATTTACAGACTTTATAAAATATGTAAAAAAATTTAGACTGATTTCAACAAAAAAAATCCACAATTTGTCGTCTCTCTACAAGAATTCATACAGTTCTTGCAAGTATGAATGCAGCAGATGTGGCAGCACAGCAGACGCTAATGTAGAAGATGTTTAGTCTTGCATTTTCTTTTCTAGTCACGTACGTTCTTTCGGCATGGAGAGATGTGAGCGAGTATCTATTCGTATATAAGAAACCTGATTGTTTATTATAGCTTGTAACCACACAACAAGCTCTCTGTTCTCACTCTGCTGGAAGAAGATTATGAGAACTTTCAAGGTTAGCATCCTAATACCACAGCAAAGCAGTGTCAACGTTAGCATTCTGCGAAGTTATGAACCAACTATTGCGCCGTCTCGTTTGGTAAACTCGGACATATTTCAGCTCATAAATGACTCCGAATCAGATTGTTGTACCGACAATTCTGAGTGGCGTTGAGGAAAGTGAATCAGAAATTGATTTCGACGAAGAACCATCATCTTGGTCGGCAACCTGGGGACCACCACACCAGCATGTCAAGAGGAGTGTGAATAATTATTCAGGTGGAGCTGTGGACAAACTGTGGCAACAGTTATAGCATCTGTCGTCGAACCTGGAAATGGACAAATAAACTATTTTTCCATCTCCTGGATCTGAACAGTTACACCCTGTTATCACACAGAGAATTTCGTCTCGTTCTTGTGCGGAACATGCTGGAAGGGGTCCACTTCACCATCAACGGACCAGGGGTCGAACCCCTGCAGTTTCATTGGAGATATCTCGATTAGAGGAGGCCAAACCACATCACTGGCGGTTGATTTCGACGAAGAAGCATCATCTTGGTCGGCAACCTGGGAACCACCACACCAGCATGGCAAGAGAAGTGTGAATAATTATTCAGGTGGAGCTGTGGGCAAACTGTGGCAAACAGTTATAGCATCTGTCGTCGAACCTGGAAATGGACAAATAAACTATTTTTCCATCTCCTGATTCTGAACAGTTACATCCTATTGTCACACAGAGAATTTCGTCTCTCTCTTGTGCGGAACATGATGGAATGGGTCCACCTCGCCATCATTGGCCCAGGGGTCGAACCCCTGCCGTTTCATCGGAGATATCTCATTAGAGGAGGCCAAACCACATCACTGGCCGACTTCCTCTACTTCGCAATTGAGGTGTCGTGTGTGCTTTTCGCGTGGGAAACGAAGAACCGTCCGGACAAAGTGCGTGAAGTGCGACGTCGGACTCTGCATTTCCGGATGTTTCCAAGATTTCCACACGAAGCCAACATTCCGTTAGATGACGCAGGTGGGAAGAGAGACAACTTATAAAGCTGGTGTCCAAAAATCATGTAAGTAGGAAAAGAATTTATAACTTAAAATTAGACTTTTAAAAAGCCGGGCGTGACGGGAGGACTGCGCGACGACATATGGAGTCATTCGTCCCCTTGACTATATTTTTGTGACTCCATATGTCGCCTTTAGGCTTTAAAAGGTTAATAGTAAACTTAACAGCAGAACCCCTTATGACCTTA
Organism: Cryptotermes secundus; assembly: GCF_002891405.2. Taxonomy (NCBI): domain Eukaryota; kingdom Metazoa; phylum Arthropoda; class Insecta; order Blattodea; family Kalotermitidae; genus Cryptotermes; species Cryptotermes secundus. Next base: position 26,698 of record NW_019725461.1, on the reverse strand, counting down.
CCCCTACCGAAATTAATTAAACCCCCATGTAAGTTTGAAAGGCTAAGCAAGGAACAGCTTTTTTTCACAACAACGTTTGGACGAGTTGAACAAAAAATTAAGGTTGACACATATAAAGGAAGGCGAAGAAAGTATTAGAGAACTTTGTGAGGAATATGTTGACATTTTTAAATTACACGGTGATAAGCTAACAGCAACCACCGCTGCTATGCATCATATCCCCACTCCTCACTTCCCAAAAGGTCGAGCCATCACGTTAAAAAATTATAGATTAGCAGAAACACAAAGAGGAAGTAAATAAACAAGTTAAAGAAATGTTAGAAGACGGTATTGTAGTTCCGAGTAAGAGTGAATGGAATTTCTCTCTCATCGTATTACCCAAGAAAACTAAAAGCGTTTGGTAAAAAGAAATGGCGCATTTGTGTAGATTTTCGTAAATTGAATTATATCACTTTAGGGGATAGTTTTCCGCTTCCTAACATTCAAGAGATTCTCGATAACATAGGAAAATCAAAATATTGTGACATGTTGACCCATATCTCCCCAGCTGCACCTAGCGATAAGTAGCGCTCGCGTAATAGGCGAGTAATCACCCCGCAACCCTCCCCGCGGTGACGTCACGAGGGGAGCCGACGTTAGCCGAGTCCCCGCAACCTTGAAGCTATGCAAAGCGAGTAAACAGCGGCGACGTCACCGAGGGATATCGCAGTTGCTAGGCAGCAGTCAACAACTCCGGACAGCGTGGCTAGCAACACGGCACCAGACGACAATTGTCCGATCGAGGCTACATGAGGAGCAGCGAAGGCTATTCACAGTCAGTCCTGGAGCTACCTACAAGTCAGTCCTCGAGCTACCTCCGAGTTAGTTCCGAGTTAGCCAGCAACTAGTCAGTTGTATTCTGGCATTTGGAGTGTACTATTTGTGATACTGCAGATAGCAGTAATCGTAAATCTGTAATTTGGGTGATTGTGAGTGCGAATGTGAAATAAAATTCGCTATATAAAATACGGCGTGAAGTTATTTGTCGCGTCATACGCCCAATACGCGACAATATTTTTCTGCATTAGACTGTGCGTCAGGTTTTCATCAGATCCTAATCACACCTGAAGACAGGTGCAAAACTGCTTTCAGCACACCCACAGGACATTTCGAATACGTTCGGATGCCATTCGGACTATAAGCAGCACCGGCTGCGTTTTAGAGAATGATGAATTCTATTCTGAGGGAATTTATAGGAGAAAGATGTTTATTGTATATAGATGACGTCTTGGTCACTGGTAGGACATTAGAGTAACATCATAGAAAACAGAAGTTTTTGACCAATTCAGGAAGTACAATATTAAAATAGAGCCTGATAAATGTGAGTTTTTAAAACCAGAATTAGGATATCTTGGACATGTTATCACGGCAGAAGGAGTAAAGCCAGACCCAAAGAAAATCGAGGATGTGGTTCAATTCCCGGTTCCTGAAAAGGAAGAAGATGTAAAGGCTTTCTTAGGATTAGTAGGCTATTACAGAAAATTTGTTGAACGTTTCAGTTCTTTAGCAAAGCCTCTTACAGATATGTTGAAGAAGGGAAAAGAATGGCAATGGACCGATTTAGAACAATGAAGTTTTGAGATCTTAAAGGAAACGTTAATTGAGTTTCCTATTTTACAAAATCCTGATTTCAGCCAAAATTTTATTTTAACCACTGATGCTAGTGGCTATGCATTAGGTGCAGTTTTAATCCAAGGGACCCCAGGAAAGGATTGATCGGTTGCCTATGCCAGTAGGACTTCGAATGGAACAGAATTAAATTATAGTACTGTTGATAAAGAATGTTTAGCTATAGTCTGGGCATGTAAACATTTTATACCGTACCCGTTTGGAAAACCCTTTCAAATTTGGACTGATCATAAAGGATTAACGTGGATATTTAATGTAATAGACCCCAGTTCGAGGCTCTTAAGATGGCGTTTACTGCTTGAGGAATATGAGTTTGAAATCAAATATAAACCAGGTAAACAAAATACCAATGCAAACAGTTTAAACAGATATCCTGTCTGTACTCTTGAACAAACAGAATTGACAAAAGAACGTAAACTGAGAATTCTGAAAGAAATGCATTCTGATTTAGTGGGAGGACATCAAGGGATTTCACGAACACTAGAAAGAATTAAACTATATATTTCATGGCCAAACATGCAGGAAGATGTTATCCAGTTCATACGAAATTGCGAAGTGTGCCAAAGGGTAAAACAAGGTAAGGATTTAAGACTTAAATTAAGAATAACTGATACTCAACCGGAACCTTGGAGAAAGATCTACTTAGACATAGTAGGTACTCTGCCTGCATCTGAAGAAGGTCATAAATATACCCTAACTTGTCAGGATAATTTAAGTAAGTATTTAATTGCCGTGCCATTAAGGGATCAAACTGCCGAAGAGGTTAGTGAAAAGTTTCTCAAGAATGTTTTGTTAATTTATGGGCTACCTCAAAGTATAGTGACTGATCAGTGTAGTAACTTCATGTCGGATATTTTCAAGCGCCTTTGCCAACTTTTCCAGATTGAGAAATTACAATCTAGCATCTATCATCCTGAGAGTAATGGCGCATTAGAAAGAACACATAGGACGCTGATAACATATTTAAGAAGTTATGTTGGAAAACAACCTATGTTGTGGCATCAATGGATACCTTTTGCGTGTTTTTGTTTGATACTACCCAACATTCAGTAACAAAATATTCTCCCTATGAGATATTGTTTGGAAGAAAGTGTAATCTTCCTGGTGAACTTAGTGAGAAGGGTACTTTGTATAATTATGACGATCTAATACATGTGATAAAACATAGGATGCGAGAAAGCCATCACATAGCTCGACAGAATTTACAGAAATTTAGAGAGGAACAGCAGGAGAGAGTTCCTGGAAAGAATGTAGTAGCATTCCAAGTTAATGACCTAGTGCTTGTGCTAAATAAGCATAGGAGACATAAGTTAGATGCGCTATGGGAAAGGCCATATGAGATTAAAGAAGTGCAGTTACCCAATTTAGTGATACAGCAAGTAGGAAAGAGAAAGAAACGTACCATACGAATACATGTAAATTTAGTAAACCCCTTTTGTTCACAGGAAAGACAACAAGTCGATTGTCGGAAATAGTCTCTTCCTTTGTTATGGGTGTTTAAAGCCTGAACTTGTAGAAGTTATAACATCTGAAACAGGTATTTATTTTGACGAAGTGGGCCAGATCTCATTCTACCCCATGACATGGAAGTTACATTGATTTGAAACCTACACGTGATCTCTGGAGAAAAGTGAAAGAGCATCAGAAACGCGTTTCACAATACTGCCATGGGTTAAAAAGAGCTCCCTGGTACCACCTGGCAGATTGTAATTCTTTTAAAGCATATGTTAACAAAAAGGTCTATTACATTGATTCTTTGAAACACCTAGTAGCAGAATACCTGAAAACAGATGTATCTTACCGATGGAAGCGAGAGGTTTTAGACTTTGTAGGTGAAATTTCCGGAGATTCTGTTCGGAACCTTGACACAAGCAGATGCAAGAGAGTACAATACACACATTAATCAGTTAGAACGCGAACAACAAGAGTTTTTACATATTTCTTCCGAACAGATGACAGTAATCAAATCTACTGTTAATTCAGTGAATTTGAAAATGAGAGGTATAAATCAAAATGAAAAAGTTTTAAAGGACAGCTTAATCAAATTAGACAAAAAAGTAAGTAATGCTACTCTTTAATTACAAGAAGAAATAGAGCAAGTGACTACGACCAATATGCAAATTAAGACTATAGAACGAGGGTTAATGGAATGTCAGCATGGATATGAAATTTTAGTAGATGCATTAATCCATGCAGAACAAGGGACGTTTCAACCGCAATTCGTAACTGCTGAGAAGATCAAAACAGTTGTAGCAGCTCAAAAGTTGCCTGTTGGAGTTGACTATCCTTCATTTCCTTTTTCAGAGTTACAGCGCATTATTGTACCTCATATCTATTCACACAACCAATTTCTCATATATGTACTTGACATACCCTTGCTCTCCTCAGCACTATTACATCTATATAAAATACTCCCTTTTCCTACATTCAAACAAGATAATGTCTTTTCTTTTATATATCCTCGAAAGATTATATATTTATGGATTCTCTGAAAAGACAGTGTGGTAAACTGTCCACCAATGAATTAACTAGATGATTTCACCCAAATCCTATACAGAAAATTTGTAAAGAAGAGATGCCAATACTGTCGTATATACCTGGAAATGATTGTGAATCCACTCTACTTCATCCCCCATCACAAAATATTTCCCCTACCTGTGAAATTAGAGTGTTAAGACTAACGAAGACCTATTGGATACCCTTATCCTTCAGTAATCAATGGCTCTTTGTAACCCAGAAACTTGAGAAGCTTTCTGTTATTTGTGATGACATAACAAAGCAGGTAGAAATAAGACAAAAAGGTAAATTGACATTACAACAACAATGTAAAGCTTATACTACTTATGTGACCTTGTATGCTATGAGTACAAATGTTGTAAATGTTTCCCAAGATTTTGTACCTACCATTCCACTCGACTTAAATTGTTGCCTAACCTTCGAAAAAGCGAAAGAGTTTGAAGAAATACCTTTGTCAGTACCTTTAAGTAATATACTCGCATCTGCAGATGATCTCAGACTGGCCAGTCACAAGGTAAATGAGGTGGAACAGATGATTAAGGAACAGAGAATGAAAGATTATTCGCAATGGTATATTCATGTCACTTCCTGGAGTGCAATTGTGAGTTTTATTGTATTTATTGTATTCTCACGTTGTTGCTGTTGTAAAAGTTGTCGTACATGTTGGTTTAAGATTTGGGACAAATGGACCCCAGAAACTTGTTGGAAAGGAACTAGTGAACGCCTGTGTATTAACATAAATGTGCAAGGTAAGCAGCCGAGCATTCACTATGGCAAAACCATACACCTTTCTGCCTCCATCACCCTCATATTCCACTCGTGAACCCAATACTTTGACCCCAATGATAGAAGATGATAATGAAGAAACACGATTACAACCTCCTGCAACATCCCTTAGTCGTCCCTTACATCCAAGCGAAAGAAACTTCCGATAATGAGAGGAAAAGTCTGGTTCAATATAACCAAACTTTTAAGAAGAAGGGGAATGTAATATTGTAATATGTAATTAGACTTTTGATCATACTATATACTAGTTTAATGTTTAATTTTTGTGTTAGCCAAGAGGGTGCTTCATGAGACAGTTGAAACCGTCTGTCGCAAGCCTGATACTTGTTATCAACTCCACCTTTTAACACTTCGATAACATGTTCCCCCAAGCTGAAGAGAAGAGAGTCTAGTTTTTTGGTTCGTCCACGCGCTATGCTGCACGTACACGACTGAACTTTAAACTCTGTACTCATGACTCCCCCCGCCATTTTTGGCTCTCTTCTTAATGTTTAATATATAATACCAGTAAGATTAAAAACAGCAGGAGACTTCTTCGAAAATCTGTACTGTATACACACTGTGTATATTATCTACATCTTTTACTTCTTTTATAAAAAATTAGTATAATTGTTGAGCATAGAAATTCGTCTTCAATTAGTGGGTCCCTTACCCGCCTTACCCAGCAAGAAGATATTACAAAATTATCAAATATTGTTACAGACTTCTAAGTTTTATGATCTTCTATTAGCGAGTAATACAAAATTAAAGTGTAATGGATTTAGATGGAAGAAAACGCAAAATAACAGGGGCGCCGTGATCGAGAGGGACTATATTATGTCGAAGAGAGTAGCATATTTGCGTGCAATAAAGAAGTACAGGGAGGAAGGTCGAAATATAATTCATGAGGACTAGCCCTTCATTCACAGCTGTCACACCAGACATAAAAAATGGACAGATGACACTCCATCAGGGTACATGGCACCTGTATCGAAGGTCCAGAGGCTGATTATTGTGCATGCGGGTGGCAGAACCGGCTTCTTTCCCGGGTCATTGTTAATATTTCAATCTCATATCATGTGTTGTATCCCAGTATTTCAGGGATACTCAGGTTCGCCGAGCGGTGAGTGATTTGATGTACGGGGTTGGGATTCGGTGGAAAGACAACAGGGAGCGATTTGATGTACGGGGTTGGGATTCGGTGGAAAGACAACAGGAAGCGATTAGATTTAACTCTGCTATATTGTTAGAATCAGATATGCTTAAATACAATACATAGAAATGGAGCGGGCACTTTAAATATTCCCTACAAGGTGAGAGGTCGCAGTCCTGCCCGTCTAACCCTTGTGATAACTGGGGTCCACCTCTCTCTGTGTCTCGCCCTCACCTCCAAGCTGCAGTCTCCCCTCATGCCCCAATCCGTCTGGGTTCTGTCCTTTACACATGTGTGGAAGGGAAGAAGACCACACACTTATTTGTTTGGTCTCTGCCTTGGTTGCGATCCGGTCCACAGCTTGGAAAGAATATTTAAGGTGCCCAAGAAATACAAAAATATAGTACACAACCCACTCATACTTTTACGTATGAAACACCTGCCCTCCTCAGGGGAGACCAATTTACACTTTAATTGGTCTCAGAAACAAGATTTGGAAGTATGGAGTCGGCGGGATCTGCGTAACTCCGGTTCCTTATTGGGTGCATTTATTTCTCGTAATGGCACGTCTTCTTGTGCCACAGCTAAGCTCTCATTGCTTGTATGGATTTTAAAATTCACTCTGTTACCTGATATTTAACCGCCCTCCCTTGAGTCTTCTTGCCCACAAGTTGGTTGCCACCGTTTCTTACCGTCCGTCTTGTTCGCCTTACGTTCGGCGTCACTTTGACTGCCCTACCTAGTGCTGCCTCTGTTGAAGTTGTTGGGGCGTGGCTGGTTCCGGCTTGACCAGGCTCCACCGCTTCTTCCGGCTCCTTCCTCCTTCCGTTGCTGATTACAGAGGTTGGAACTTCAGGATAGGACCTGATGTTATGGGCGCCAGCAAACAGCTATGTGCGGTTCGAGATTCATTATAAAGGAGGTAAGGCGTGAGTGGGTTGAAGCTGGCGATGGGTTTGACTAGCTCCTGGCGATGAGTCTCTACTCAGGTCGGCTAAGGGTCAGACTCGGACAAGTGAGGGTGAAGCACTTCTAACCAACACAATGCACTGTACCACTAGAACACTTTATTGTTTTCTTACAGTCACTCGGCGGTATAAATTCAAACAATCAGGCCTAGTTTCGGCTTCCAAGCAGCTGGTGTTGCACATGCTCAAATTACCCGATCAGGTCGACTTACCACCATCCGCTTATGGATTAAGCTAGATCTCTTTTATGTTATGGTCAAATTTTGCACTTCTAAGAATTATTTAACTTAACAAGCAAGTATAATCGCTGGGTTTGCCTCCGCCAAGTTCGAAAGTTTGTAGCAGACTCTTAATCTTAAACTGGACTCTCTGCCGAGCCAGAGGTCCTAACTGAATTGTATCCGCCTCTTCTCTCCTCCTGCTAAATTCCCAGATAGGCTGATTCAGATAAGAGGAGTTGGCTTAATTTTTGGTTCCGGCTTGACCAGGCTTTTAGAAGTAGTTTCGGCCTAAAATCCCAAATGGCGAAATTGACAGCCATGCAATTTATGAGGGATCGCTAATGATCTCCTGGCACTCCCACTTTTGACTTACGGCTGGTAGGGACTGTCACTTCTCCAATTCTCGAAGTGGCTTGCCGCTGTAAGTCAATTTCTCAATTTCTAAAGAAACTCAGTGGGGTTCCTTGAAGTATCATTTCTGCACTTTTCGAAAACAACACCAGATGCTTGGACGCAAGGACTAGCAGATGTCCTTGTCTGCGCAAGTTCGGTCTATCTGCTCATCGCCTACTGCTTGTTCTGACTATGTGCCTTAAACCTATATTTCTTCGTAATCCTTATTGTCTACTTGATAAGCTACTGAAATAAAAAGAGGGGGAGGGGAATGATTTTAATGGTGCGGTTACATCAATTTTGAATCTGTTATGGCCTTTATACAATTTATCTTTCGTTTCAAACAGTTATACAGTTTGTATATTGCGTACATTCCCATTAAAAAGAAGCAATCATACACCAATGCAGAATAAGAGTCATGGGAAGTTGTGTGTAACCTTTCCCATTCTTGTTCCATGATGATGCGCTCGACTTCAGCAATCTTAAGGCTTGCAATATTTAAATCATCCAAATGTGATACAATGTGTTTAGAATTTGTATTCAAATGTATGGAACTAAAATTGATCTTCATGCCTAATTCCTCACAACACTCGTACTCCAGATTCACTCCGCACATCAAGTCCTTTGCTTCCATCGAACTGTTTACAGTAACAACAGAATGTGTTTGGAGCAAAGCAGATTTACTGTAACCTTTATAATTAGTATCCATTCTTAGTTTACTCATTCCAGTTAGTGCCACTTCTGCTGGGTTCCTGTCATTACAGAGAATTGCAGTGCTCTCACTTGTTGGGATGAAATAAAGTCATTCATTGTTTTCCAGTTGTGTCCATACTGAATCAGAAATTTCTACTATGCACTTCTCGCAACTTGGGGAAATACTTTCTCTAGACTGCAATAGCTTAACCATATAGTTCTCATGTACTTGTGAAGATAGGAGTGGTTGGTCCTGCTTACACACGTATACTCTTATATTTATCTCTTTACACGTATCTAACCAACATTTGTCTGACATGAAATAATATTGTCTTGCTTTATCAATCCATAAAAACGAGTATCTAGTATCTAAGTACAAAAACTTTGTTTGATCCAAGGGTTTTGGAATAGGAATGAGTTTATATATATCAAATTGACCCCTGTTCACCAAGGGTACATGGATCACGTACGCTAAGACTCCATTACTTACATATAAATGTAAATTACACACTCTTAATGCTAAATAAGCTGAGTCCTTGCTCAATGGGAAAGGGAACATCACATCTCCTGGAAGTGCAGATGCACTCTGCATTAATGCTTCCATCAGCGAGTATGGCGAGATAACCTGAGGTTGCAACACCCCCCTTTGTGCGTTTCCTACACTGTCAATTAGTAAATCTAGTTTGCGTTGCAAAATTTGCATAGCGTTACTGACCCTAAAAATGTGACCTTCTATTTGGACCTTAGCACTGAAGGTGTCAGTTATCTCCTGTGTTCATGGTTTCAGAACACCCACATAATCAGTGATGTTACATACTCCCTCCTGAAGTAATCGTTCATTATATTCTATATCTGTTAGGGTGTTATTAATTGCCCCTAGAGTGGACTTTACCACATATAGTTGCTGCTTCATTAACGTGGTTTGTCTTCTGCGTTTTGCTCGAACAACTTTATCTGCTCATTATGATATCTCGCGTCCGCCTCGTCCACCGTCCCAAACAATATTTTGCCTAACTCCCACATAAAATTCAGCACTCTTCTACTTTTCCACTTTCCCTTGTCAGTAACTGCTTGACTCCCCGTTATCTGTTTCAGCAACTCCTCCGTTTCTGTCAACTGATATAGCTTTTCCCTAGCGTCATTATTGTAATTAATGCAACCTGCCCAATTCCTAACGAATTTGGTGTGGCACAGAACATCTGTGTGGTGCAGGTACCGTCGTAGAGCAAGAGCTTCATGATGAATTTTGTCTAGATTTACATATACAATGGTCTTCCATTCCTCACTGTACAGGTTTGCTACGCCCTTGCTTTCATAGTAAACACCGGGTGACTCATCATACCTCTCCAAGGAGTACCCTAATTCTTTTTGTGCTGTAGCAGTCAGAAATACTGTTACAGACAGCAAGATTTTCACAGTTGCCGCGGGTTGCATCACCATCTGAAATTGAGAACAAAGAAAAGCAAGGTATCTCCTTTCCCTTTAGTTGCAATAACAAAATTTCGTCCTACACGCTACTTCCCTCTTGATCCGCTTCCCGAATGCACTCTAACTTACCTACCTATCTCTCAGATTATACTGAGTTATCCTACTAATAGTTCATTGCTACACACGCCATTTATTTAGAAAAAAGTTTTCAATCTGTTGACGTGCACTTGCTGTGTACAGCGCCCCTTCTTGATAGTAGCATTTACCCCGTTTACGGATAACACTTCATAGGGCCCAATGTACTGAGGACTAAGTTTCTTCGATCTACCTCTGCGGACTGTTTCGTCATACAGCAACACCTGCTGCCCTACCTCTAATTTAAATGGTTCTATCCCCTTGTCATACTGTTCCTTGCTCTTTTCCTTGCGTAAGATTAGTTTCTGTCTTGCCACTTTGTGCGCAGTTTGTAGTCTCCCCTTTAACTCCGTGAGGTAGTCCTCGTAATTGTACTGTATGCTGGGACTATCTCTTAGTGCGGATGGCACTTCTGACTTGAGTCCATACACCAGTTCGAACGGTGTGAGTTCGGTAGCGGCATGTGTAGTTGTGTTGTACATGTAAACTGCATACGGCACAAATTCATCCCAGTTACGTTGATCTTCGCTTACGTAGTGGCGGAGGTACTCCGACAGAACTCTATGCCTTCTCTCTAAACTACCATTGGACTCTGGGTGAAATGCTGTGGTCTGCATCTTTCTGATCCTTCGTAACTTGCAAACGTTCTTAAACAAATTACTCAGAAAGTTTGAACCTTGGTCAGTCAGAATTTTGGCAGGCGCCCCAAATTTCAAAACAACATTTAATACGAACGCCTAGCGACAGTTTCTGCATCTTGCTGCGGAAGCGGTGTCGCTACTATGGATTTACTAAGTTCATCTTGGAACGTTAGTATGTATTTATTTCCTGATTCACCCTCTACCAGCGGCCCTATGATATCCAAGGACACTTCTCAAAGGGATGACTGGCTGTTGTGGTTATTTCCATAGGAGCTTTCTTTTTCGCCCTGAGTGCTTTATTCAACTGACACTTAGTGCACTTTCTCACATACTCCTCTATTCCTTCCTCCATATTTGGCCGATAGTAATGCTGTCTAATCGCCTGGTATGTCTTGTTCATACGACGATGACCCCCCGAGAATTGAATCGTGGTTTTCATGCAATATTTTGCCCTTCATCTCATCTATTTCCTCTGAGTCACTCCCTTCCCTATTAAGAGCACCTATTGTAGACAAAGCGTCTGCGTTTGAATTTTGTGATCCAGGTTTATATACTACTTCATAGTCGTATCCTCGAGTTGCAGGCGCCATCTAAGCAATCTCGAACCCGGGTCTTTCACGCTCATGATCCAGGCAAGGGGTCTGTGATCACTAACAACCTTGAACTTCCTACCATACAAATATGGCCTGAAATACTTAATTCCCCAGACAATGGCTGCTAATACCTTCTCCACCGTACTGTAGTTCTTCTCGGCTTTATTGAAGCTACGACTTACATACGCAATTGGTCTGTCTTTACCTATCTCTCCCTGAGACAGAATCGCCCCTGCACCTTCGTTTGACGCGTCAGTGGTCAAGATAAATTCCCTGAAGAAATCAGGGTACTGCAAGATTGGCTGTAACATTAGCTTCTGCTTCAAGATTTGAAATGCATTTTCCTGTTCTTCCTCCCATTCGTACTTAGCGTCCTTCTTCAAGAGTTTGTGCAGTGGAGCTGCTATTTTGCTAAACTGCGGGACAAACCTCCTATAGTACCTGCTAGCCCTAGGAAACTTTTCAATTGTTTAGCTGTTTTCGGAGTAGGGAAATTTTCAATCGACTCTGTCTTCTTGGGTTCGGGTCGAACCCCGTCCTCTGAGATTACGTAACAGAGGTAACTGACCTCCTTTCTTAAAAATTCGCATTTGTCCGGCTGGAGCTTCAGACTATATTTTCTCATGATTTATTCTGACCGTCTTACAGTGCATACATTTATTCACCTTACACTTCTCTCTCTTCTCTCTCTCTAGTGCAAGAGAGAAGAGTAAGGTGAATAAATGTATGCACTGTAAGACGGTCAGAATAAATCATGAACATAAATCAGTGCAACAGGAAGCTAAAATATAACATTATATTTTCTCAGCCTTCCAAACACGGTACGCAATTTTGCGTCGTGCTCTGCTAAGCTATTTGCATATAGTATGATATCGTCCAGGAAGACGAAACATCTTGTGCCCGTGAGGCCACTCAAGATGGTGTTCATGAGTCTCATGAACGTAGCAGGTGCTGTCCGGAGGCCAAAAGGCATTTTCCGGTACGCCCAGTGCCCCTGCTTCGTACTGAAAGCCGTCTTGTCTATATCTCTCGGGTCCATTTCTATTTGGTGGTAACCCATGGCTAAATCTAAACAGGAACATTATTTAGCCTGTCCTAGTTGGTCTAGGGTCTCAGTGATATCCGGTAAGGGATAAGCATCTCCTACCGTCTTCTCATTTAGCTTTCGGTAATCTACTACAAGCCGGAATTTCTGCTGGCCACTAGCATCCGCCTTTTTAGCTACCACCAAAATCGGACTGTTCCATGGCGAGTTACTTTCTTGAATGACTCCTTCCTTCAATAATTTCTCTACCTGTTTCTCTACTTCCACTTTCTGGGTTTCAGGATATCTATAGGGTCTCGTGTTTAGGCCTCTTTTATACTTGCATGCCGCATGCCACATGCCACATGCCTGAAGTCAGGCGTGCGGCGGTTAAGTATAAAATGGTTTTGTCAGTCGAGCGTGTGCCATGGCAGGGTTCGCAACTAAAGCGGTCGCTGCTGCATACCTGTATGAGAAGATGGCAAGAAAAGAAAAGAAGAAAAGGCGTTTCAGTGTTCATCCTCTCAACATCCAAAGAGACTTGAAAGGAGCTTTCATAACCCTGTACGCTGACTTACGAGAAGATGAAATAAAGTTCTTCAATTATTTTAGGATGAGCCCCAAAACATTCGACGAATTATTTGGGAAAGTTGAAAGTCATTTTCGTATTACAAGGACCCACTCCATGCCCATTAGTCCAATGGAGAGACTTTGTGTAACTCTGAGGTAAGCTTATTTTCTGTTTCATATAGACATAGAAAGTACAATTAAAACCTCCAAGGTCAGATTATTGAAACATTATTTTAATTATCACATAAACAAATACATTATATTTAGAAGTTTAAACTAACTAATTAACTAACTAACTCCATGGAGCTGAGCACTACTCGAGAGGCAGTTTTATCTTTCAAAAATGTTCATTCTCTCTTATGGATGGACCTGGATCAGATTGTTGTTTGTGGCTGTAAATGATTTGGGATGGATCTGGATTATATGAATGATATTGCGGATATGAGGCATGAGAACCAATTGGAGTGGGCGGTGCATAATTTCCTCGTTTTATTTTCGTTATCAATTGTAGTACCCCACTTTGGAAATCCAGTTTTTGATCTTCGTCAAACCCTCTGACATGTGGGAGCAGGGATAACAAGAATGCCCGGTCAGCGTCTTCTTCTGTTTCTTTGCTGCTTTTTAATAGAGCCAGAAGGTTTTCACCAAAATCGTCCAGTTTTTGTTTCTTTTTCTCCCGATTCTTGACAGATTCGGTGAACTTCCTTCTGGCTGCATCTTGAGCATCTGAATCGTCATCACGAATGTCATCTTCGTTAGTTTCACTATTATGAAAAACTTCACTAATATCCTCATCTTCTGCAGCTTGTTCAAAGTTAGAAATGGTAGACCTTTGTTGTATTTTGTCTAGAAATTGCATTTGTTCATAATATATGTATCTAATTGCCTTGCATGGCGCTGACCCAGATTTCAGAACTTTAACTTTTCCCTTCGCCTTCATGTAGGAATCCCTTGAGGATTTCCATCTGGAACGAACTTTTTCAACTGAAAAGAAACAGTTTAAATTAATAATGTATACGAGTAGATGCAAGTATATACTCGTAATTAAATCAAATTATGTGCATACCAACTAACTTTTTCAAAAATCTTATTTTCAGATATCTTGCAAGTGGAAATACATTCACCGATCTTCACTACTCATACAGAATAGGCATAACAACTATATCTAAAATAGTGCGTGAAGTATGTATGATTTTGTGGTTGGTGCTGAGAAACGAGTGCATGACTGAACCATCTTTAGAGAGATGGAAAGAAATCAGCCTTGTCTTTGAAAATAAAGCAAACTTTCCCAACTGTCTGGGGGCAGTTGACGGGAAGCATGTTCGTTTAGTGAGACCACAACACAGTGGGTCACTTTTTATGAACTACAAACATTTTTTTTCTGTTTGTCTGATGGCCATTTGTGACGCCAATTACTGTTTTACTTTCATTGACGTAGGGGCTTATGGGAGAAATTGTGATTCCACTGTATTTCAAAATAGTTTATTTTGGTGTAAGATGACTAACGGAATGCTTGACATCCCTCCACCAAAGCCACTACCAGGAACTGTTAACCCTATACTGCCTCATGTATTAGTTGCAGATGAAGCTTTCTCTCTCAGTGAACATGTGCTAAGACCTTATTCCAGGAAACATCTGAATCACAACAAGAGAGTATTCAACTATCGGTTGACCCGGGCTCGAAGATATGTTGAGTGTACTTTCGGGATTCTAAGCAACAAATGGCGAATTTTCCATCGCCCTTTAAACGTTGAAACAAATCTTGCTGTGGACATTGTAAAAGCCTGTTGTGTTCTGCACAACTTCATTAGAGTCAGAGACGGTTTCGATTATGAAGACACACTGACAGTGGTGGGGTTCGAAGATTTCAGACAAGGGCTATGCAACAGAGGAGGTGGTCAGTCGAATGCTTCAATAAGGGACAATTTTTCACAGTACTTCTTGGGTGTTGGTAGTGTGCCGTGGCAGGAATCAATGATTTAAACTATGAAGAATTAATTATAAGAGTATTATGTGTTGTGGTTTGTAATTTCGTCATGTAACAAAAACAAGATCAGTGCAATTGCCTGTAAATTAAATAAACAAGAAACCAAATAGAAAATAAGAACTCACCTAATTTTTTCTTTAGATTGTCATCAGCTTCATCAAATGTAGGGATGATATTGCTACAAATCTCTTCCCACGCTTTATTCCGCAGATCTCGGTTTTTGTAGTCTTCCTTTCCTGGGTTCCATAACATAGGTCTAGATTGCACTTCACTAATCAGCACCTCTGTATCAATTGCATCCATTCTCCAAGCTAGCACTTTGCAAGACTACAAGCTAATCTGAACTGAACTGAACCCAACCGCTTGGCATGTAGCATGAAGTATAAAAACTCCCGTTAGGTATTGGTCCCAACCGCGTGGCGGGACACGCTAGGCGGTGATGGCCGCACGCCCGTCCCGACACGCCTCAGCCGCATGCCGCGCGGGTGAAAGTGACCGCTCGACGCGAGCAGGTAAGTATGAAAGGGTCCCATTTAAACAATGTTAATACACCCGCCTGGCATGTGGCATGTGGCATGCGGCATGCAAGTATAAAAGAGGCCTTATTGGTTCGGTCCCTGGCTCGACGTGTATGGAATGACGGGTTGCCTGCGTGCTACTTAAAATGTCTCCCGACAAATAGAACACGTTTTGATAATCTTGACACGTCCCTATCAATAATCTCTTTTCTTCATCATTCAGATGATCTAATCTCAGCTGTTCCAAGATTCTCTTTTCCCTATCCTTTCGCTTTTCTTCAGTCGCTCCTCTGGAATACTCTACTGGTTCGACCTCGTTTAATTCTACTAAGGGCTCCTGAATTTCTGCCTCCTCGTCGTTCGTATTTAAAATGCTAGTTATCCCATAACCGTGTATCACTTTGGTTAATGACCCTGCCATAAAAACTCCTTCTTGAATTTCGCATTTATCTAGGATCCCCACTAATGGCGACCCTTGCTTCACCGGCAGCTTGACAACACATTCCAATCTCCGCGGTAGGATCATGTTCCTGGTCTCTCGCATCTTTTCTGTCTTCGCGATTTCTGTTTGGTTAGCATTCACCATCTTGATCATCTCCTCATTTAGCTTAATGCATTGAATGTCATAACATATTTGTGCCTTTGCATTTTGAAAGAAATCCCTTCCTAATATCCCGTCACAAGGAATATCTATCTGCTTTTTCGCTAACTGAAACTCGTGCGTAATCGAACTATTCGCGAGGTTAATCTCAGCCTCTATCACTCCATGTGTTTCTATCAGGGATCCGCTTACGCTTTTCACCCTTACTTTTCTTTCTGGGTCATATTCTGTTGATTCTATCAGTTTCTCTCCCTTGAGGACACTAATGTCGGCTCCCGAGTATATGAGCAAAAACAACTCACCTCTCTTGCTAATGTTCACTCTTAGCTTGAGGAATTCACAATCATTCCGTCCCATGCAGCCTACTGAGTAGACTGGACCGACGGTCGGCTGCCATTTCTCCGATGGTCCTGATTCGTTTCCCGAACCGTTACTCCTCGATTTCCCTTTATTAATTTCCGGTCCATCTGCCTTTTCCCTAGCATTTGCACATTCCCGAGCTAGTGCCCCTTTTCCAAACAGTTGTAACATACAATATCCCGACTGGGCCCTCGACTTCCGTGCCTTCCCGAAAAATGATTGACCTTTGCGTCCTTCTTGCCTTTAAGAAAGCACCTGCTCGTCACATGGTTGTTCCTGCCACAATTACTGCATTTCAAACTATTCGAACCCATGTTTGGACATTTGTACCTCTCAGTCTTTGAAATTATAGCACTTTCTTCCTCCAAGGCTGTCTCTGCTATTTCATCGAATTTGTCATGATTTCGACTCTTTACAATTGTTTGTATCCTGTCTGAATACAGACACTGCACAAAGCAAATATTTCTTAACCTGTCTGAGAGAGTTAAGATTCCGGCTCTCTCCTCTTGCTCGCAGTCTTGCAAAGCAGCTTCTTTAAATTTGGATCCCAATTTCTGAATGCGCTGGATCCAGTCAGACACACCCTCCCCCTAAGTTTGCTTGGCACTGAACAATTGATTAGCATGGTAATCTAGCGTTCTTTTCTCGGTATACGTGTTCTTTAAAAACTCCCTTAATTCTCCACAATTTTCCAAATTTCTATGAGAAATTGCGGTTTTTGTCTCTCCGCTAATTCTTGTTAAAAGAAACTTATACAACGTGGTTGAGTTCCTAGTGTCAATAACTTCAAACGCTGTGTCTACATTCGCTATAAAAGCGAACACTTCCCTTCTTTCGCCCTTGAAAGGAGTTATAAGCTTTAAAGCTTCACTGATTGCTACATATTCTGTCATAATGGCAGTACTACTGTCCGCGTTTACAACCTCAGTATCTAAATTTGGATACAGGTTAGGCATGGATTGAGCAAGCACTCACCCTTTCTGAAGTTCTCTGTACGCCTGCCGCGTAGATCGCTTGCAGCACGTTGGAGCCTGCCGTGTAGACCAACCGCAGCGCTATGGACTAGCCCACACTACGGTACGCCCGTTGCCACTTCTCCGGTCTGGAGCGACCCTCGATCCCGAACTGCCGCTACTGCATCCATGGGACGTAGAATCCTGGCTGGAAATTCCACACTTCCCACTGGCGGTTTCCCTATCGGGATTCCTTCAGCTTTTCGCACTCTTAGCACAGTTACAATTCCGTTTTCCAATACTTCACACACACGTGACGTCGATGTGTTGATATTGTTGCCAGTCTGCTGTTCACACACGCACGCACCACAACAACAACAACAACCCCACACACCTGACACCAGTGTTGTATCCCGGTATTTCAGGGATACTCAGGTTCGCCGAGCGGTGAGCGATTCGATGTACGGGGTTGGGATTAGGTGGGAAGACAACAGCAAGCAATTGGATTTAACTGTGCTGTACTGTTAGAATAAGACATGCTTAATGCAGCACATAGAAATGGGGCGGGCACTTGAAATACTCCCTACAAGGGGAGAGGCCGCAGTCCTGCCCGTCTAACCCTTGTGATAACTGGGGTCCAACTCTCTCTGTGTCTCGCCCTCACCTCCAAGCTGCAGTCTCCCCTCGTGCCCCAGTCCGTCTGGGTTCTGTCCTTCACACCTGTGGAAGGGGAGAAGACCACACACATATTTTTTTAGTCTCTGCCTTGGTTGCGATCCGGTCCACAGCTTGGAAAGAATATTTAAGGTGCCCAAGAAATACAAAAATATAGTACACAACCCACTCACACTTTTACGTATGCAATACAAGACCGGGGACTATCATAGCGAAATGAAGGCGACAAATTATCAGAAGTGGCTAACAGAGAACCTTATTCCGAATCTGCCTCCACAATCAGTTCTTGTTGTGGATAATGCCCCATATCACAACGTGCAGTTTAATAAGGCGCCAAGCAGCCAGACCACGAAGGCCAAGTTGATGGAATGGCTTACAGTGAACAATGTGTCATTTCATGATGGAATGCTCAAAATTCAGCTCTATGACCTGATAAAGGTACATAAACCCCTCCACAAAAACTTTGTAATGGGCAACATAATGGCTGCATATGGACACACGGTATTACGACTTCCACCTTATCATCCAGACTAGAGTCCGATTGAACTCGTCTAGGCTGATGTTAAGCAGTTAGTAGGGACGGAAAATGTCTCATTTCATTTGGATGACGTGGCAAAGATGTGTGAGAAATTAGAGAATAGAGAATTTGGAAAAAGTTTGCGACCGCACCGAAAAGAATGAAAAGGAATGTATTGAAAAAGAGGCAATTAGAGAGAACACTATAGAAAAATTATCATCCGACGTTTTGAAGACAGCAGTGACAGCGACTCCAGTGATGATACAACTGAACTCAGTGAAAACAGTAACTTGTCTGGAGTGGAACTGTTAGACGAATAATTAGTATTGTGTTAGGTTTATGTGTATTTTAATTTTGCGCTGCTAGAGTAGTGCAGCATATTGTGAGTAAATTAGTTCATCATAACAAGATGTTAAAAAGCCTGAATTGTGACTGATAGGATTAAGTTCCAGTTAAATTCATCCTGCTGTCGGAGAGCAACTTCCAACCCCACAAGCAGCCAGCCTACAATTGTTCTCTCTGCATACGAAGTAAGTTCGTAGCATAGACTCGCTCTCATGCGCTGACAGTGGACACCGGCCAAAAAGTATCGGCCAGCCTGTAACTGTGGGTGTCGTGTAGTCGATGCACAAGACCCTCCGCGTGGTTTTTGGAGGGTAGCTCCTTGTCGGGGGAGATCACCGAATAGCGGGTCTCTTGTTAAGCTATAAAATCATGTCACAATGTGCAGTAGTTTCCATTATTACAAAGGGTTATAATCCACAGTCTATTGATCAGTAGACGTAAATCATAAAGGCATTTTATACGCTCCCATAAAAAATAAATATTTTAGACACAAAATGGCATGAAGAAATTTTGTAATGTCATATATTGCAAGTAAGTTTCTACATTGTGTTTAATAAAATACTAGCATTCTCATGAGGAAAAATCTGCAACTTAAATTTCAGGAACTCTATTAATTGTTTGTGGTAGTCAGTTATATTATACATCAATTTGATGTTGGATAATAATTTCTGTACTCCTTTCCTATATCACTTTCATATTTTTATCTCTTTCACTACATCGCTTGGCTGTCCTACCATCATTCCCTTTCATTCTTTCAAGTTAAACGATTATGTCACCTCCATTTTTCTGCACCTTTATCCATTTTTTTACCTTCATCTCCTTCGGCCTTTTCTCTCACATTCCTTTCCCACTCTATTTGCATGTTCATCCTATCATTATCCCTCTTCCTTAGGTGGATGGAAGATACTTCAGGCTTTCCCCGATATCATAGTAATGACAGAATACAGCTCGGTGTTAAGGTTGAAAACTTTATCATACGAGGGTGCAAATGGAAAGAAACCGAAAGTAACAGAAAATGTAACAATTTGTGATTACTGATACCTTCACTACTACGTGTAAGTAACCGAAGCAAGTAGATGGATCTGGACATAATGCGAGTGAAATACGTTAATAAATGCGAGCTTCTCCAACATGCAACCCGTTTTGGTCCATCGCTTACCGTTTAGGAATTATGAACAGGGCCCAGGATTTTGATGACATGTCATCTTCTTTCCTTTGTATCCTATTCGATGGCCGTAAATATATAAATCCCGGAGATGAGCTGCTGGTTACAGAAATGTAACTTTTATAGGTCATTTTTGGTCATTTTTAAGTTTTAGGTCAGTTTTTCGATTTGGGGGCAATTTTTCGGTAAATTTTTGGACTTTTAAGGGTATATTTGTCATTTTAGCCATTTTAGGGAATTTTT
This sequence comes from Cryptotermes secundus, assembly GCF_002891405.2. Lineage (NCBI taxonomy): Eukaryota > Metazoa > Arthropoda > Insecta > Blattodea > Kalotermitidae > Cryptotermes > Cryptotermes secundus. The sequence continues at coordinate 6,565 of NW_019725461.1, read as the reverse complement.
CTTCACATGTTTTCAGAAATGTGAATAACATGCAAGTAAAGTGTTCTTTCTCTTTCTTCTGCCTCTACAAATTCAGCCTGCAGCTGCACCCCAAGTAACTCCTACCACAGTATGAAATAATAAGTTGTAATAATGTCCCGTCCTTTCGGTCCGTTTTGCGGAAAGTGCTGACATCTTAAGCTGGCAGAAGGGTATGACAGCGGTCACTCACACTGCAGTCATTTCCAAGTTCTGTGCAATTTTATTAATATTTCTACTCGGAATCCCTCGCTTTTTATGACATGCACGTATTGTTGCTCAATAAAACTCCGCCTGTCTTTAGTTTCTCGCCATTGACCGTACAGACAAAGATGCAGTTGACGAAAGGTTCTCAGTGTGAAAAGTTCACTTCTCTGTTACACTAGACTTATTCATTTTATCGCGATGCCTAAAGCAAAGCCAACTAAATTGTGTCACTTAAAGCAGACTGTAGCTGAATTTGGAGATGATATATTTTCAACTGACGGTGACATTTTATACTGTAAGATGTGTGATACAAAATTAGCAGCAGAAAATATTTCACGGTAGAACATATTGGCAGCAACAAGCATATACGAGCAGTGCAAATTTCGAACAAAAAGAAATCTGTGCAAATGTTACTGCAACAGTGTTCATTGGAAGGCGGAAATAAGTCATCGGATTTTTTCACAGATCTGTGTGATGCTCTGGTGTCCGTAAATATTCTCCTTTGAGCTCTGAGGAATGAAAAACTGACAAATTTTCTGGAAGTGATTTGTGATCGTTCTATCCCTTTCCAAGTGCTACAACAATATCCTGGAAATGGTTAGGAATAAAGTGCATGGGAAGAAGATATTCGTTTCTATTGATGAGACCTGCGATACGGAGGCAAACATCATCATTGAAACCTTGGAAATTGATGGACCAGGTGAAGTGTTTCTGCTTAGGAGTGAGGTGCTAGAAACCGTTAATCATTCCAAATTTGTAAACTCTTGGACAGGTCGATGTTTCTACTGTGGTTAGAGGGTATACGACACGACACGATACGACATCGTCTTGCTTTTTGTGACCGATGCAGCCTCATATATTTTAAAAGAAGGCAGGTCAATAAATTCGTTTTATACGAAATTGGTGCACGTTACTTGCCTAGCACATGCACTGCATAGAGTGACGGGGGAAGTGAGATCAAGATTTCCTCAAGTGAATGCTCTCGTATAGTGGACGAAGATTTTCTTCAAGGCTCCAGCTCAACAACGCGAGGCTCGAAGTGGCAAATAAAAGAAGAAACCCCAAAAAAGAGCCAGCTACATCCAAGCACATCAGCAACACGACTCCTAGAACGGAGGAACTGCAAAACCACCCAGGTGTCAAGGAACAGCACGTCCAGCAAAATTCCGAGAGACGGATCAAGACGGACGCAGCGTGAACCTCTAAAGATAAAGACGGCCGGAGCGTGAATCTTCGATATTTTCATCTCCAGGCACCGTAACGGAGGTAAACCAGCCACGAACCAAAGGTTAGTACCCAGTCCAACAATGGCGAGTCGATCACTCCGAAGCCGTACGGCAGAAACTTGTCAGGAGAGTCAGGATTCGCCGGCAGGAGAGGAAGTCAGCTGTACACCAAGTGACCAGCCTGTAGGATTATGTAGTGTAGTAGACGAAAGTGAAAGTCTTCAGACTTCACAGCAAGAAGTCATTCAGACACCCTCAAGAGAACTTTCTGACAAATAAACTGGTAATGTTGAGCAGATGCTTGTAGGGTTCATGGCAGCGATTGGGCAAAGCCTTAGTGCTATCAATGAAAACATTAACAGCGTTAAGGCAGATCTCTGTACTAATAATGAAAACATCAGCAGTATTAAGCAGCAGATGCAAAACTGTCAGCAAATAGCCAAAGAAGGATTAATCAGATTCAAGGAATCACAAAACCAAAAGGTGATAGTGGTTATGACTTGAAAGAAAATGATCTAGCTTTATTAAACATACAAAATGGGCAAAAGTCAGACCCATTATATAAAGGGCCATGTGAGATTAAGAACATTCTAAGTTCTAATGCTGTCATTCAAGAATTAGGTAAACAAAACCATCAAGAAGGGCATTTCGGTAGGTTAAAATTATACAGGTTAAATTAAATTACAATTATATAGGTGCAGAGAATGCAGCTACTTAGGCAGACATTAGTATTCACACTCTGCATACGGTGGAGGCTGCTGCAGGCTCAAACCATTGAAGAAATAACATAAAAAATAGGATTTTCTTTCAGTGAAGTAAGAACAGTGGTTTTCTATCCAGTGAAGTGGAAGGTAGTCACCTATATCAATTTAGAACCAACATGAGAACTTTGGAATCAAACCAAAATTCATCAATGAAAGGTTATAGAATTTTGTCAAAAGATTAAAGGTACAAATTGGTATCAGTACACAGATTGTGCAGCTTTTGATCAATATATGAGATTAAAAATAGATATATTGATAATCTGAAAGATTTAGTAGCTGAGTATCTGACAGGAAATACCCAATATTCAAATCATCAACCAAAACAAGGTGT
>NW_019725461.1:3033-3997 GCF_002891405.2 Cryptotermes secundus | reverse complement strand
TTAAGTATTTCTTAGGAACTCAGCAACTGCCAAATGGACTGGACTACCCTAGCATTCCTTTCCCTGAACTACAAAAAGGTAATAATTCCTAGTAAGGTAAAGGTGAAGCTATCCCTGTATTAGGCCATGGAGGCCCAAAGGGTTGTGGGAAGTTGAGGTTCCCACATTTTGTAGACAGTTGACACACATATGACGGTGAGGTTGTCAGCCCTATGCAGCAGCTGCACCTTTACCCCCAGGATGATTCCTGGTACTCATTTCTGTTAGAGGCTGAGTCAACCCCAGGGCCATAGTTCAACTGGAAGGATTAGGTCAATTGAACAATCCAGTGACCTCATTGGGAATTAAACCTGCACCCTTCCAGCTTGTAGCATAGTGCCTCAACCAGCTACGCTACCATGTGTACCCAGTAACTCCTAGTACCTATGCTTATAAACAATATTTGGTCTGCATTTTAGAAATTCCTTTATTTTCTCCGATGTATGAGTTGTATAAATTGTTACCATTTTCAGTGGCTTTATGAGAGTAATCTGTCCAACAGTTGTATTAGTTTTAATTAAGAATTTATATTTAGTAACCCTTTAAGGCAACATTATGGGAAGATGACCACCAACAAATTAACAGGATGCTTCCAACCCAATGAATTTATATATGTGTGCAGAGAAGAAATACCAATTTATACCAATATTCCTGTATTCCTGAGATGGATTGCAAAGCCACACTGTTGCATCCATCAACGAGTAAGATTCTGAGTAACTGTGAGTATAGGTTTTTCAAATTAAGTAAAAGTTTCTGGATCCCCTTACACATGAATAATGAATGGTTGTTTCTTTCTCCACAAACTGAAACCTTCACAGTTTTGTGTCCACAGGAAACAACTACTTTAAAATTACAAAAAGATTGTAAATTAACCATGAGACCAGGGTGTAAAGGATATTCATTGTATGTAACTTTGTATGCAATA
>NW_019725461.1:0-167 GCF_002891405.2 Cryptotermes secundus | reverse complement strand
TGTAAACACAGTTCAGTTGTGTGTAAAATGGCATCCATGCACTCCAGAAGGACCAACAAACTCTGCAGGCATGTGCATTATAGTGACTGCAGCGCTTCAGCAGCAATATTTGCAAATGGAATTTATTTTGTGGATACGCCTCATATACACACACATCTGAGATCAGG
>NW_019725460.1:8844-13752 GCF_002891405.2 Cryptotermes secundus | reverse complement strand
TAGTGCAAGGATAACCTCAAACACACATTGTCTTTCACTACACACTACAGCTCGGTAATTTACACTAATGTTAGGTTGTGAGCGTACATTATGATAGGTGTGCGCAGATTAATACTGCGCATAATTAGTCAGTTGAGCACGGTTTAGCCCTCGGAAATATCTTACGATTGAATGTCCATGATAGCGTATGAAATCATTATTTATATGGGACATTTTATTTCCGAATTTTCTCACATGATATACTCTTGCATATGTTTTTCTGTTAAAGTCTCTGCGTAATCTATGAAACCTGGAATACATCACGATATTAAAAATGGTCTTAAATGCATTTTTCCGTAATATTGACAATTCAAAACGCTATCAAGTGCATATCACAATTATCTTCACTGACCCTTTCAATATCCAACAGTTCCCGAATTATTCTCTTTTCAAAGTTTTCCAATTATTATCTTTATTATGTTTTTCGACATTTGTGAAGGATATACATTTACTTTATATGAACGGTATCCACCCCATAATACTTGTGCTCAAATATTTTATAGGGAAATCACTGATTACAATCTGATCCTATGAAAATATCATTCAACATTCTTCTAATCATTAATACAAAAAAGTACACATCACTACACATGCTCTAGACTAGACTATAAAATACGATTACTAGAATGTCGTCTGTAACAACTCGTGTTTTCCAGTACACAATCTGATTCTGTAAGCAATTTAATGGATGGAAAGAAAATAATTCCCTGATGCTGTATATTCCGTGCTGACACTGGTAAGCCTGGAAAATGAGATGTCAAAAATGTAATCCATTGCCTATCACAAAAAATACATTAATAACTTAGAAATAACTTGCCATCATTCTTCATGCTATAACTCTCTATACTCTACCCACCACTATGCACAGTTTACTCAATGTCATTGAACAGCATTCCTAGCATAACACCAATGACATGTGTTTCATTTCGCATACCACCCTGTTATAAGCATTTATTCTTCATCCAAGATGAACAAGATATCTATGAAAGAGGGGAAACGTTTGAATCCAGTGTGGGGGAAAGAAAATCTTAACATTCTTGAAAACACTACATCACACTATACAAAAATTCTACAGTAACATTAGACAACTTGAATTTCACTTTACACTCGACATTACTGTGACCAAAACACCATACACTGTTCCGTTAAATTTCAGCTTCGTAAATGCCGTCACTGTTAGGTGTGCGCAATGGACTACTGCACATCCACCTGTAACTCAGGGTTGTGGCCCTTGGCTACCTTTCGTTGATTAGGTTAGGTTAGTTTTCCATTTGTACTTTCGAGGGGGCGGAGCTCGGTAATTTACACTGATGTTAGGTTGTGAGGGTAGATTATGATAGGTTTGCCCGACTTACTGCGCATCGTTATGCTCAGTTGAGCAAGGTTTGGCTGTCGGCAATATCTTACCATTGAAGGTCTCTGATAGCGTTTCAAATCATGATATATTTACACGGGATATTTTATTTCCGAATTTTCTTACATGATAAACTGTTGCATATACAGTGGAACCTAGCTTAACGAGCACCTCTCATAACGAGTAATTCGCATAACGAGCAAAATAAATTGTAAAAAAAATGACCCTCTTAACGAGCGACGTTTCAAATAACGAGTGATGAGAGGGGAATTCCCGGATTGTGCGCTTGCTACATCAGTCTGTGTTTAGCACGCGTTCCGCTAACATCTTAGTGTCGCTTTGTGATCACACATTTTTCCAAACTTGTGTTCAGACATATTATTTGATTTTTTGTGCAAAGTTTAATAACCCTTGCAAAAATGTCCCCTAAGAAAAACCCGCAGTCAGCCATAAGAGAATAAAAATAACCGTAGAAATGAAATGTAAAATCACTGAAAATCGAGAACGAGGTGTGAGCGTGGGTGATCTAGCACGCACATATGACTACAATCGGTCTAAGTCAACGATTTGCACGATTTGGAGTTGCATTGTGTTTCACAGCAAGAAGTTCTGGAGAAGAGTCTGTCAGAGGAGGAGGAGGAGGAGGTAACAGCAAAGCAACAATCTTCTGGCACAATGAGAGAAATGCTTAAAGCATGGGAAACTGTTGCATCGTACATTGAGAAGCATCACCCTAATAAGGCAGTGGCTATGCGCGCTACAAATTTATTTAATGATAATGCTGTGTCGCATTTTCACCAAATTTTGAAGCGTCGGCAAAAACAAATGTCTCTTAGACAGCTTTCTAGTAAAAAGAATTAGATATGTATCATAAATAAAAAACTAATTATTTCCATTTTTTCTGCAAATCGAATTCGCATTCCAGGTTGGTTCATCCGCAGAGAAGAAAAGATGAAGATGATTCACGCTCCTTAACAATGTATATATAATTTTCTTTGCATAAACGTTATACATAAAATTTTTTGAGTATTTTTTCGGCATGGAACGCATTATCGTATTTTACATTCATTTATATGGAAAGAAATTGATTCGCTTAACGAGTGTTTCGCGGTACGAGTAAGATTCTGGAAAGCGAGGTTCCACTGTATTTTTCTGTTAAACTATCTACGTAATTCACGAAACCTGGAATATATTACGATATTAGTAATGATCGTAGATGTATTTTTCCGAAATATTGGCATTTCACAAAGCTGTAAAGTGCACGATATCACAGTTATCTTGATTGACTCTTATAATTTCCGATAGTTACCTAAATATTCTCTTTTCGAATGTTGCCATTATTAACTTTATTATGTTTTTCGACATATGTGAAGCATACATATACTTTATATGAAATGTATCCATCCCACAATAATAGTGGGCTTAGAACCAAAACGATAAGGCTGTTTAATACAGCTAAAAGAACATGACAGTGGGACACCTACAAGGAAGCCCTTGCACATTACAACAAAAAATAAGGAAAGCCAAGCGATCCTCATGGACGAGGCATTGCCAGAAGATCGATGATGTACCAGGCGGTGCCAAACTCATGAGAATCATAGTAAACCAGGCGACTAACAAGGTCAGCTCGATTAAGATGCCTAACGGGCAGTATACTCAAACAGGAAGGGAGACACTGAATTAATTATTAAGGGTTCACTATCCTGATTCAAAATTGACTGATAAGTTGGATGGACAGGATCAACAAAACCTGGACACTTGCCAAAGCAAGACGAACAGGGTAGATTGGAACCTGGCCAAAGTCATAATTAACCAATCAAAAATCAGATGGGCACCGAATACCTTTAAACCGTTTAAATAAGCAGGAACAAATGGAACTGTTCCGGAACTTTTGCAGCAAGGGGCAGAACTCTTGGTTCCACACCTATGCCGCATATATATAGAGCCTGCATGGCATATGGATTTATCCCCATGGCCTGGAGGCAAGTTAAGGTGACATTTATCCCAAAGCCCGGGAAACTAGATTACACCGAGGCTAAGGCTTATCGTCCTATCAGCCTGTCATCTTTCCTTTTGAAAACGATGGAAAAGATTGTGGATAGACATGTCAAGGATGCGGCATTGAGGACATATCCTCTACACCAAAACCAGCAAGCCTACCAAACATGTTTCACTAACAGGGCACAAATAATAATACTAATCGTACAATTAGTACCAGTGGATTCAAGGGAAATTCGTTTACATGGTATGAATACTATTCCACAGAAGCCCACAACAACATAACTTTTATTTTACTACAATAACATAATACTGCATGATGGAGACAAAACCTGTCACACTGTGTTCATGATTCATGTCACTGCATTCAGGCAGGGAAGGGCCTGGTTCAGTTAACTGACGTTATAACAACTGGGGCATTATATCAATGACCAAGACACTGCAGGCTCATGCTGTCAGAAACATTTTGCACACATCCAACTCTTCAAAATTCCGCAAGGACCTAAAACTTACAAAACTCTATACTTCACAGTGCTTACTATTCCTGAAGACTGACCTGGTTTACGTCTGGTAACTAACACTGGAGGTGTAGGGAACTGCACATAATCTTAGAGTTCAATTACCACTCTTCCACACACTGCCCTGATTTCCTGAGACAAACACATGGTTTTGACCATACTTTCTCTTTGTCTTTCTAAATATGTAATTTACATTTTTAAATGTTTCTTTTTCGTTTTACAAATACTGAAAATAATACAATTTGTCCAATTCTGATAATTGCCACATTTTCTGTAATTTTAAATACTAAAATGCGTTTCAATTATAAAAATCGACAAATTTATTAACGCCATCATTGCCGATTCTGCCTAAATACTTCGTATTCTCGAATAAATTCAATCAACTGAGCATCTGGACGTCCCTGGCCACATCCGTGAAGGCTATGGTACAGTAGGCAGTGACATCACCATAGGTTGAGCAATCAGACAACTGCGCAGCCCACTAGGTTGTTGGCCAGAGTTGGGTCAGATTGGGTCAGGTTAGGTTAGGTTTGCACACAAACTACTGCGCATCCACCTGGTAGTTCAGCAGAGCTCCCACAAACTAGGCACCTTAAGTCTGGTCTCGGTGGGTTGGGTTAGCTCAGCTCCAACCAAATTGCCACCTGGCTTGCAGGTCGGCATATCTTTTATTTTCTGGAAAGCCTTATATTTATTGAACACTTCGAAATTCTCAATTCTTTCTACATTTCCCCGATATTAAATTAGTGAAATTTTTCATTATTTTTACGTTTTATAAAATTACGTAATTTCTTAAATTTTCTTTTTACAATACTTCTGAATTTAGTTCATAATCACCGATCATTTCTTGATTTTTAAACATCTCTAAATTCAAATTCTTACAAAAGGCGGAACCGGTAGATATACTGATTATGCAAGTGTACATGCCAACATCAGAGTATGAAGATGATGAAGTGGAAAAAAGCGTATGACACAATTGAAGAAATTCTTCAGGAAGAT
>NW_019725460.1:0-7141 GCF_002891405.2 Cryptotermes secundus | reverse complement strand
TGAGCAGAGGAATATCCTACACGAAATAAGAAAACAGAAGGCTAATTGGATTGGTCATGTTTTACGCAGAAACTGCCTTCTAAGAAAAGTTATTGAGGGAACGATAGAGGGGCGGATAGAAGTGACAAGAAGACAAGGAAGAAGACGTAAGAAGATGCTGGATGACCTTGGGGGCAGAAGAGGATACTGTCATTTGAAGGAGAAAGCTCTAGATCGCATTAAATGGAGGAATTGTTTTGGAAGAGACTGTGGACCTGTCGTCTTGACAGATTACTGATGATGATGATGATGGTGGTGGTGGTGGTGGTGGTGGTGATGATGATGATGAACAAAATATCTACGCTCAAATTCCTACAAATTGTGTATACCTTGAAAATTGTATAAGGTGCGACATTGTGCATTTTTTTCAACATTGAGGACATCCAAATTGTTGCTATATTCAACAAGTTTCAAGTTATTTTATATATTCCAATTAACACACTTATGAAATATTCACTTATTTTGACAATAGCTGTAATTATCAACATTCTGATACATATGACAATTTTATAAATTTAAAAAAAAAATGTGAATTTCTCTCAACTTTAAACAGCTTCAAATTTTTGTAGCATCATGTACATCGCAAACACTGCAACCCTCAAGAATATCAGAATTATCAGGCTGTTTTAATATACAATAACCATAAAACATTGTAATTACCTACTTCTCTTACAATCTATGAATATTGTAACCCTCAAGTGTGTCATGATTTTCGTTAACCGTCTACCTCAAATTTTAGTTAAATTTCGAACCTGACATCTCAAACAATTTCCACAATTTTCATCTCTTCCGAAAACGAATCCACGTTCTCTCCCTTGAAAAGCTGCTAGCAGCTACTCAAGAATTTCCCAACATTTTATGCGACCAGAACGTTCATTACAATGTTCACAACAGCCCTCCACTGAGCCACCACAACCAGTATTTGCCACAACAGTGTAACTCCCTATGATCCATCTTAATATTATCCTCCCACCTATTTATACGTCTACGTCTACGTCTACGTCTACGTCTACAAATTCCAAGGGTCTCCTTCCTTCATTCTGGCTTTCCCATCAAAATCCTATATGCATTCTTGCTTCCTGCCATGCATGCTACATTACCTGTACACCTCAACCTCCACACCTTCATCATTCTACTTATACTTGGCGAGGGGTACAAGTTACAAAGTTCCTCTTCATGCAGTTTTCTCCAACCTCCTAGCACTACATCCCTCCTTGGATAAAATATTCTTAACAACCTCGCACCACGCTCCCCCTTTAATGTCAGACAAAAAAGCTTCACACACATACAGAATCATGGGCAAAATTATAGTTTTATATACATACATTTTATATTTTACATTTCCAGAGAGCAGACAAATAGAAAGAAGGTTCTGGAAAGACTGGTAGCAAGCACTGCCCAAATTCAATGTCCTCTCAATTTCCTCCTCAAAGATTCATTTGTTACCATTCTTCCAACATATTTGAACTCTTCCGCATTTTGAAAGGATCTGTTACCTATTTCCATACGTGCTTCTCACTGTGTTTACTTCTAGACCAACCACCTTACTTGTATCAATTAGGGCTTCTGTGTTTTTCTTTATGGTATTGTAACGTGCTTTGCCACTGAAGACGCCGTTCAGATTGTTAATTTGTTTATTTGACAACCTACAAATCGTAACTACAACTGATTATAACACTCTTGTGGGTTTACACACTTTACAAACCCTACTCACAAATCTCTTCACACTATCTTCAGTATAGCACACGTTCCATTCTTCTTCCCGCGACTGCTACATTTTTCTCACTCCTTATCAAGTCCAAGTCAAAGTCAGACTGACGGTCAGTCAGTCAGTAAGTCCTGGTGTCGAGCCCCATCTAGGGCTCATGACCAGATATTAATTATCACTGTTTGACAATTACGGTCTTATTTTTGTGGGGCGCCCTCTCTGACGAGGACGGGTCTGCCTTTTGCATACGCTGCTGGCCCTTGCCAGCGCGGTCTTTCTCAGGTCCGAGTCCCTTGGGACTTGCGACCATATTTTACTGTCTCAGATTTGAGACTTCCCTTTTCGTCGCCTCCTACGACTCGCAGGGTCACGGTGGAGGTATTTGACCCCGCCTCCACACGGGCATCCCTCTCTCGCCTCACTCCTTATGCATTCCACTCTCCCTTATAAGACCCCAGTCAGACAGTGGGAAACCCACCTCGCTTCATTGTTGTGTAAACACCATGTTTACAGGCGCTGCTGGGCAACGCTGCTGAGTTGTTTAATGCCGCATAGCAACCAGCACGCTTCAGCTCGGCTCAGCTCACTTCGGCTCGGCTTAGCACGGCATGAACAAGCACCGTTTTCCTTACCGTTGCATAACCTCGTTTCCACTGTTGCGTAACCCGGCAACTGACCTTTTATCCAGAGTCTGTCTTCATGGTAACTCGTTCCACCTCCTGTTGCCCAGCAATGGTTACACATGTCACAGTATCTATGCTTCCTCCCAATAGATTCACATCATCATCATCATCATCATCATCACAGGCCAGCAGTTAACTTGTCTCATTTAATATCAGTCCCACCTGGTTTTACTCCACCCTCCTAATAGCATACTCTAAAGCAAAGTTCAAAGGCAATGAGCGTAAAGCATCTCCTTGTTCTAGGCAATTTCAGGCAGAAAACACACCAGAAAATTTTTACAACACATTTCACAAATCTTAATCAACATAACTAGTTTTGTTGGTACCCCAAAATCTATGAGAATACTATACAAATATTACACATGTCACAATATAGTTTTCCACGCCTTTCCATGTATAAGAGGTCTTATGACATGAAATAATCTTCAAAAGTTCCCGATATTAAATGTCAACATTCTTACCATGGATTTTCAACAATATACCATAATAATAATATAAAACACAAAATACAATAAAGAGTAATGATTTCAAATGACATAAGATTAAGGTAGGTTGCTGCAATCGTAACGTTTAAGTCGTACTGTTTTTGCAGACATATGGCGATAGTTTTCTTGCTCTTATATGTGTGTTAAGTGATTAAAATGCTTGGAGGCCCCTTGTTATGCGTGCAGTATTATCTAGTTTTCATATGTGGAAGTAATATAAAGATAATATTATTTGACAGGTACCTCTATTTACGTTTATTATGTCCCGTCTGGTAGAAAAGCTGATTGTGGATTATATCATGGTATATTGTCGTAAATCCAATAATACTGTACTGAAATATACAGTGTGCAATTCAATAGCTTTGGAACATGTTAATTGTGTATTTCCCTGATGAAGGCTACCTAAAAACCTGAAACATGTACCAAAGTACTATTAAACGTCAACAGTTTTGTTGTGTTGTTGTGATGTATTTTAATAAAGAAATTTATATATTTAACACTACAGGATGCATCCAATGGAAATTAAAATTATAATTTACAATAAACAAATTCACATACTGTGAATATTATCAGTCACATTAATACGTATCATATAACTTAAGTAGTATGGCGAGCCTTATGAATGTGAAACACTCATATTCACAAAGAGCCTGACATTGACGTCAATAAGAAAACAACTGAAGTAGAATCAATACTACGAGTTATCACGCTTAGAGCAAGAATGTATGTGAGGCCACATCCTTAATGTTACATGGAACTCTGTGATTCATGCATGACAGGGCTGGATACTAGACAACTACTACTTCAACTTCGCTAATAGGGTCCTTGGAGCTCATATGATTAAAGAATTATGTGCAATGCAACTCAAACACCCAAAGCTAACAGTATGAAACCACCATGCTCCATAACAGAAACCATTATAACTTGGTTCACAGACATTAATATTCTCATTCATCACAACACCTAACTCCATGGTGTCACATATTTATTACCTACTCATCACAAGGCAAACAAAATTATCAGGAAGATATTTACACCTAAGAAGGATCACATCTCAGCAATTCAGGACACTGAACTAACTATACAGTATATCACCCAGAATTTCTGACACTTCAGTAGCCTCACAAGTAGGAAGCACAAAACATTAATACCAAATTTTCTGTGGGGAAACCTCCTGGAAAGTGGATGCTTGCAAGATGGAACACCTCATGGCTGAATAACATTAAAACAGGAGGTCTCAATAAGCAGATACTTGGATCACAGCTCAATTCAACTGGCTATAAATCACATCTAACAAACATCTCTGTGACCGTGGCTTTCAACCTTCATATTCTGCTGCTGCAACACTGCTTCTTAACATTCAATCAGTCACTTAATGCCTTCCCTAAGGTTTAGAACCATGACAAGCAGTAATCATGTCTCTACTATAAACAAAAACTCGGGAGAACTGCATTCGCAGATGTTATGTTTAAGCACATATAATCATTAAGAGCAATATAATCTTCACACTAGTAGAACAGAATGAAAATACTAGCAAATGTTATGAGTGCATTTCCAGTAATATCAAGGGACAATATTAATATCTGATGTCTAAATTCATTCCATTAAACTAAATTCCATCATTACTTCTGCAGTTGTGGGATGATAAGATGCTCAATGACATGCTTCATCAACATTAATCAAAACATGGGTAATCTGTCCAACATACTCCAGTTAACCTCACATCTCAACCTGCCACTGAATACTTACTTTATTCCTCTCACTAGAATAATCTACTGTACATAACAAGCATCAAACTCAATCAAGTCTAAAGAAATCCAGTGAAACTCTACACACTACTTGGTAACTGTCATCACCCTCCAAAATGTGCGATAACACAAGAAACACAACTGTACAACCTACATGTTTCACTAACAGGACACAAATATTAATATTAATCATACAATTAGTACCAGTGGATTCAAGGGAAATTCGTTTACATGGTATGAATACTATTCCACAGAAGCCCACACCAACATAAATTTATTTTCCTACAATAACATAATACTGCATGATGGAGACAAAACCTGTCACACTGTGTTCATGATTCATGTCACTGTGCATTCAGGCAGGGAAGGGCCTGGTTCAGTTACCTGAGGTTATAACAACTGGGGCATAATAATCAATGACCAAGACACCGCATGTTCATGCTACCAGAACATTTTGCACACGTCCAACTCTTCAAAATTCCCCAAGGATCTAAAACTTACAAAACTCTATCCTTCAAAGTGGTTAGTATTCCTGAAGGCTGGTCTGGTTTACTTATGGTAAGTAACACTGGAGGTGTAGGGAACTGCACATAATCTTGGAGTTATATTACCACTCTTCCACACACTGCCCTGGTTTCCTGAGAGATGAACACATGGTTTTGACCATACTTTCTTTTTGTCTTTGTAAATACAGTAAAACTTGGTTATAGCAACATCGGTTTCTGCGACACCTTGTCTATTGCGTCAAATATTCAATGGTACGAACTGATTCCTCATAAAGCAACTGTTTTTATACCTTGCTTAGTACGACATGCACAAATGCATCAACCTCGTATGTAACGTCATTTTCATTCCTCAATTTCTCTGATATGGACATTGAACGTAATTTAGAAAGTGTGTATTGGGCAAGTAACAGGAAACAGATGAAGATAACTGATTACTGTACTCGTATCTAGGTACAGTAAGGCACAACAATTGATGTAATCTACTGTAATTTGGTGAGTAGGCCTACCTTTAATATACAGTATTAGTGCGGTGTGTATTGTCAGTGAAAAGCGCTGTAATATGTCTTTGATATTACACATTTGGGCAATTCCACGTCAATGTTACGTTAGTCTGTACTTAACTACGTATTTCACTAAAAAATGCAACATTTTAACTCGGTTTTTGGTGGATTTTTACGTGACTAACATAAGGCTACTGTGGAAGTGCCCATTTCGGTTACGACGACATTCGTTTATAACGACACTATTTTTAGGTCCCTTTGATGACGTTATAACCAAGTTCTACTGTACATAATTTACCACATTCAGTCTCCAGTCATGTACAACACAAGTAGTTATTTCGTTCTTACCTGCAGATCATGGTGCCAGCACATAAATGGAACTCAGATATTCAGACCCATGTTATCCAAGAGGACGTGGATTCTCCTAAACAGTAGGCAGATACCACATACGTAGAATCAAATCCACTCCTCCCTCCTGCACCCACTGAAACACATTGTGCACGCCATTAAAGACTTGATACGAACTTATTAAAGATGAACAGATGGCTAGTAATAATTAGGCCATGCTCCTCACTACGCACACATTCTACTTGCCTCCAAGCTGCCTCTGATGAGTAGATTGGTCATCTGTCCGTTTCGGTGCCTATACCTCAAATTCCCTACACTCAACATGCAGTCCCAACGTTCCAATATATTGTTATAACAAGTAACCTGTATCATGTAACAGATCCCATCTTACCTCTCAATTATCTGTCGCTATCATCTAGAGCTACATTATTCACTTAAAGGAGCAGGTAATATCAGTCTGCACCCGAGGCGTTCTCTTCAGTTGAAGCATCGCCTCACTCCACATACTGGCACAGCTCGGACAGATTAACTGGTGCATCATATCACTATGTATCCAAGAGCGATTCTATGTTTCAAGATATCTCACATATGTAAGTATTTCTAATACTTATTAACCTTCACATTCCCAAAAACCTCCAACCTCCCACACTTTACACAATATCCCCACATTCACAACTGCAGGATATATAAACTTTGATATTCCTCACAAGTATCCAACTTCTATAACGTAGACAACCATTCCTATCAAATTTCACAACGTCCTATGATTTACCAAAAAGTACCTTGCTCCCACTTCTTTTTCCTCCCGGCATTCTGGGCCACTTGTCTGGGCATCTCATTTACATCGACTTCTAATAGGTTAAGTTGGAAGAGTTTACAGCTCCACTTTCACGGGCAACTTACACCACCTTCACGCACAGTTTTTGCGGCTATCAAGAGATGAACACGAGCAGTCTTTCTGGGTTTTCGACAGTATATATCATATGTAAGATCTGAGGTTTATATCTTATAGTTTACCTTATGTGGCTTTCATCATGCAAAAGCGTAATGTACCGGTTACCAACATACTGACGTGCCAACATAAACCTACCCTAACTGAAACGTACGTACGTCTGTAATATTAA
>NW_019725459.1:0-388 GCF_002891405.2 Cryptotermes secundus | reverse complement strand
ACACCAAGACTTACTGGCTGACTGACCGTCAGTCGCAATGTAACTTTGACTCTGACTGAACACCAGTCACCCCCGTATGGAGACAGGGTCGAATACCTCCACCGTGACCCTGCGAGTCGTAGGAAGGGACGAAACGGGAAATCACAGATCTGAGACAGTAAAATATGGTCACGAGTCCCAAGGGACTGGGATCCGAGAAAGACCGAGCTAGCAAGTGCCAGCAGCGTATGCAAAAGACAGACCCGTCCTCTCATCAGAGAGGGCGCCCCACAAAAATAAGACAGTAAGTGTCAAACGGTAATAATTAATATCTGTTCATGAGCCTCAGGTGGGGCTCGATACAAAAGACTTACTGACTGACTGACCGACCGTCAGTCGCAATGTGACT
>NW_019725458.1:389-1216 GCF_002891405.2 Cryptotermes secundus | reverse complement strand
ACCGAACACAATGCCGTAATGACCTGAGATCTCTTAGGAGGCAGTGTTTCGTTCAGCGGAGCAAGAGGAAAACAGGACGTCACTACGCCATTCTTCAGGCACTATAAGGGTTACAGCTTCATGCTTGCAATGATCGGCGGTTAGCTGTGAGAATTGCATTTAGAATTTTTAATATCTTTCACACTGAGCCAGGTGACTGAGGATGACAATACATATTTTTATTCAGGAGATATCTGGTTCGAATTTCTACTGTGTTATCGGTTATATTTATTGAGGACGTTTGTGTATTTTCTAATTATATCTAGGTAAACAGAGAGGTTTTGCCACGCAAGAGCTCTTTACTATTCATCACTGTGATTATCGTACCATTTCATTTGACGCTATATAATCCATACCTTTTAGGCATTGTCGTTAAGTATTTGTAAATTCACGCGTGTACGTGCTCCATCTTGTCATCTCCCGAGCCTGGTCTCAGGTGATGTGATTAAATGGCTGTGTAAATTTAAGAACGGTTGTCCAGTGATTGAAATTAGTTCTTTTATGAGGGGCCCATCTGAGTAGGTGTCTTCCTCCTCTCACCTGAGGAAGCAAACAGATCCAGTTTCCGAAACGTTGTGTCCTCTGTTGTCTAGAATACCGGATGATGAAAAAAGTTCCAAAACCCAGTAATTTTGTGTGTTATACATCATCGTCAATTAAGAGCAGAATATAGTGTGAGGCTGTTTGAGAACAGGGTGTTCCGGAGAATATTTGGACCGAAGAGAGATAAAGTGACTGAGGTTGGAGAAAACTGCATAATGAGGGGCTTCATAAATTGTACTCTTCTC
>NW_019725458.1:0-259 GCF_002891405.2 Cryptotermes secundus | reverse complement strand
TGGGAGAGCCAGAAGGAAAGAGACCACTAGGAAGACCAAGATCCAGTTGGATGGACAATATTAAAATGGATCTTAGAGGTGGTATGGACTGAATCCATCTGGCTCAGGACAGGGACCAATGGAAGGCTCTTGTGAAATGAAAATGCTGGGAAATTCTTGAGTAGCTGTACAATTGGCAGCTTCTCAAGAAGGGCTCAACTCCATCAGTGTGTGATACACCATCGTCAGAACACTTTAGAATCTACTACTCAGCCCTTCC
>NW_019725457.1:28396-29893 GCF_002891405.2 Cryptotermes secundus | reverse complement strand
TTTATGATTCTTTAAGGAATAGTAAACTAATTTTGACCTTCCTAAGCCAAATTCATATAATTTTAACATTTTGACCTTCCTAAGCCAAATTCATATAATTTTAACCAATAACTCCTTCTGGAATTCAACTTAATATAAATTATATTAATTATGTTGTGCAAGATTTCAAATAATTTTGGAAATTCTAGCTGTCGTGTTGACGATATACATTATTTTTCCCGAATTCTAAAGAAAATTAGAACCATCAGCAGGTATTTTGAAAATTTTAATTGAATTTTGAACGTATTTAATGAAATATATATAATTGTAACCAAAAATTCTTTGAAATATTGACGTTAAAATCAAGCATTTCAACGAAATTATAAAAGATTTCACTCTAATTTAAGGAATTCCTTCAAATATCTGATCATTACTGTATTATATAACGAATTTAAAAATGTTTTGAAAATCTAAGTTAATTTAAATATTTAAAAATATTATGAACGAATTCAACCTATTTCTTGACGATTTTTCCGAATATTCTTTGACAATTTCATGTAGGAGGAATTTTCTCTGATCTGGCAAAGGCTTTTGACTGTGTAAATCATGAAATTTTGTTAAGTAAGCTGCAATTTTATGGCATTCGAAGAACAGTGTTAAAATGTTCCAAATCCTATATAACAATTAGAAAACAAAAGGTTGAGATAAAGTCACCCAAATATACTGAAAATTTTTTCTCAAACTGGAGAACAGTAAAGCATGGATTTCCCCAAGGATCTGTCCTGGGACTCTTGCTTTTCATAATATATTTAAATGACCTTCAACCAACAATAAATTTTTCATCAGGACACTTAATATTTGCTGATGATACAAGTGTTATAATCTCTAGTAAAATGTTTGGTGATTTCTGTGCAAAATCAAACAGAGTACTCTCCCACATGAATAAATGGTTCAATGCTAACAGACTTGCCATAAATTAAAACAAAACAAATGTAATGAAATTTACAACGAATAATGCCCCTCCCTATGTTTTAAATATTGGATATAATGGAAAATATATAGAAGAGACAGTAAATACAAAATTCCTTGGCTTGCAAATTGATAGCCACCTAAGTTGGTCGAACCATATAGATAAATTGATCCCTAAGTTAAGTGGAGCATGCTACGCAGTTAGAAGCATGTTTCATGTCAGCAATACTGAGACTCTCAAATTGATTTATTTTGATTATTTTCATTCTGTAATGAAGTACGGAATAATTTTTTGGGTAACTCATCTTACAGCCAGAAGATATTCATCTTACAAAAGAAAATTATTAGAATAATGGCTGGTGTTAATCCAAGAGAATCATGTAAAAATATCTTCAAGAGGCTAGAGATCTTAACTCTCCCATGTGAATACATATTCTCCTTAATGATCTTCATTGTAAAAAACCAAGAATTTTTTCCAACCAATTCTACAATACACAATGTCAACACAAGGAATAAAAATCAGCTTCACAGACCAGTTGCCAGCCTCTC
>NW_019725457.1:19181-27950 GCF_002891405.2 Cryptotermes secundus | reverse complement strand
TATATAATTTTAACCTCAAATTCTTTGAAATGTTCACGTTAAAATAAAGAATTTGAATAAATTTATAAAAGATTTCACTTTAATTTAAAGAATCCCTTCAAATTTCTGATTATTACTGTATTATGTAACGAAATAAAAAATCTGAAATTCTAAGTTAACTTAATGAATTTAAATTAATTATGAACGGGACAACCTATTTCTTGACGATTTTTCCGAATATTCTTTGACAATTTCATGTATATATAACAAATTTCAGACAATATGTGAAAGATATCTTATTATTAAATGGAATTCTGCCCAAATTATTGACGATTTCTACATTACATTAGGGAAATTTAAGTCAAAACTCTTTGAAATTTTATATATTTTAATGAATATAAACCAAGTTTTGAAAAATTTCAAACTAATGTATGGAATTTTTGAGAATTAATTATTCCAGATTTCAAGTAATTATAAAGTATTTCAACAAATTTTCAAAGATTCCACTTTAATTTTTGGAAAACTATTGCTTTCTTTACCAATATTTATTAATTAATCTATTTTAATCAAATTTCGAAGGATTTTATGATTCTTTAAGGAATAGTAAACTAATTTTGAACTTCTTAAAAAACTTAATTCATATAATTTTAACCAATAACTCCTTCTCGATTTCAACTTAATATAAATTATATTATGTTGTGCAAGATTTAAGATAATTTTGGAAAATCTAGCAGATTTGTTGATGATATACATTATATTTCCGGAATTCTAAAGAAAATTAATTCTATAAGCAGGTAATTTAAACAATTTTATTTGAATTTTGAACGTATTGAATGAAATATATATTATTGTAATCTAAAATTCTTTGAAATATTGACGTTAAAATAAAAATTTCAACGACATTATGAAAGAGTTCAATCTAATTTAAGGAATTCCTTCAAATAGCTGATTATTACTGTATTATGTAACGAATTTAAGAAATGTTTTGAAAATCTAAATTAATTTTAAGTATTTAAAAATATTATGAACGAAATCAAACTATTTCTTGACGATTTTTCCGAAGATTCTTTGACAATTTCATCTAAATATAACAAATTACAGACAATAAGTGAAAGATTTCTTATTATTAAATGTAATGCTGTCCAAATTATTGATTATTTCTGCATTATATTAGGGAAATTTAAGTAAATTCTGATTGATATTTTGTTTATTATAATGAATATAAACCAGGTTTTGAAAGATTTGAAAGTAATGTATGGAATTATTTAAAAAATAACTATTCCAGATTTCAAGTAATTATAAAGAATTTCAAAAAATTGTCAAACATTCCACTTTAATTTATGGAAAACCATTGATTTTTTACCGATATTTATTTATTAATCTATTTTAAGCAAATTTTGAAGAATTTTATGATTCTTTAAGGATTTCTAAACTAATTTTGACCTTCTAAATCCAAATTTATATAATTCTAACCAATATCTCCTTCTCGATTCCAATTTAATATAAATTATATTAATTATGTTGTGCAAGATTTCACATAATTTTGGGATTTCTAGCAGTCTTGTTGACGATTTACATTATATTTTCGAAATTCTAAAGGAAATTAGAATCATCCGCACTTGGTTTAAAGAATTTTAATTGAATTTTGAACGAATTGTAAAAAATAATTAATTTTAACTTAAAATTCTTTGAAATGTTCACGTTAAAATAAAGAATTTGAATAAATTTATAAAAGATTTCGCTCTAATTTAAGGAATTCCTTCAAATATCTGATTATTACTCTATTATGTAACGAATTGAAAAATGTTTTGAAAATCTAAAGTAATTTAAAATATTTAAAAATATTATGAAAGAAATTAACCTATTTTTTGACGATTTTTCCGAATATTCTTTGACAATTTCATGTAAATATAACAAATTACAGACAATCTGTGAAAGATTTCTTATTATTAAATGGAATGCTGACCAAATTATTGACTATTTCTGCATTATGTTAGGGAAATTTAAGTCAAATCTGATTGATATTTTGTTTATTTTAATGAATATAAATCAGGTTTTGAAAGATTTGAAAGTAATTTATGGAATTATTGAAAAATATTTATTCGAGATTTCAAGTAATTATAAAGAATTTCAACAAATTTTCAAAGATTCCACTTTAATTTTTGGAAAACTATTGATTTTTTTACCAATATTTATTAATTAATCTAATTTAATCAAATTTCGAAGGATTTTATGATTGCAACCTTTGCGTTGCTAGCTTGCTAAAATTGCGTTGCTATCTTGCTAGCTTTGCTTTGCTAGCTTGCTAGATTTGCGTTGTTAGCTTGCTAGTTTTGCGTTGCTAGTTTGCTTTGCGTTGCCTACCTGCGTTACCTGTTTCCTGCTTGCCTGCTTGCCTGCTTGCTTTCTTTGCGTTCCTTGCATATTTTGCTTGCTTTGCGTTAATTGTTTGCATGCTTGCTTTGCGTTGCTTTCTTGCTTGCTTGCTTTGGGTTGCTAGATTGCCATCTTTGCGTTGCTTTCTTGCTTGAATGCTTTGCGTTGCTTGCTTTGCCTTTCTGGCTTGCTAGCTTTGCCTTTCTGGCTTGCTTGCTTTGCGTTGCTAGCTTGCTAGCGTTGCGTTTCAAGCTCGCTAGCTTTGCGTTGAGAGCTTGCTAGCTTTGCTTTGCTAGCTAGCTAGCTTGGCGTTGCAAGCTTGCAAGCTTTGCGTTGCTACATTACTAGCTTGCTAGTTTTGCTTTGCTAGCTTGCTAGCGTAGTGTTTCAAGCTTGCTAGCTTTGCGTTGATTGCTTGCTAGTTTTGCGTTGCTAGCTTTGTAGTTTTGCTTTGCAAGCTTGCTAGTTTTGCGTTTCCAACTTGCGTGATTTGCGTTGCTATCTTGCTAGCTTTGCGTTGCATGCTTGCTATCTTTGCATTGCTAGCTTGCTAGCTTTGCGTTGCTAGCTTGATAACATTGCGTTGCTAGCTTGATTGTTTCCGTAGCTAACTTGCTAGCTTTGCGTTGCTAGCTTGCTAGCTATGCTTTGCTTGTTTGCTTGCTTTACATTTCTTGGTTTCTAGCATTGCGTTTCTAGCTTGCTAGCTTTGTGCTTGCTAGCTTGTTAGCTTTGCCTTGCTAGCTTGCTAGCTTTGCGATTATAATTTGCCAGCTTTGCGTTGCTAGCTTACTATAGTTGCGGTGAAAACTTGTTAGTTTTGTGTTGCTAACATGCTAGCTTTGCATTGCTAGCTTGATACTTTGGCGTTGCTAGCTTATTAACTTTGTGTTGCTAGCTCGCTAGCTTGCTAGATTTGTGTTGCTAGTTTGCTAGCTTTGCTTTGTAATCCTGCTAACTTTACGTTGCTAGCTTGCTAGCTTTGTGTTGCTAGCTTGCTAGTTTTGCGTTGCTAGCTTGCTAGCTTTGTGTTGCTAGCTTGCTAAATTTCCGTTGCTAGGTTGCTAGCTTTGCGTTGCAAGCTTGCTAGCTTTGCGTTGCTTGCTTGCTTTGCTTTGCTTTGCTTTCTGGCTTACTTGCATTGCGTTTCTTTCTTGCTAGCTTTGCGATGCCAGCTTGTTCGTTTTGCGTTGCTAGCTTGCAAGATTTGCGTTGCTAACCTGTTAGCTTTGCATTTCTAGCTTAATAGCTTTTCGTTGGTAGCTTGCTAGCTTGCTAGATTTGCGTTGTAGCTTGCTAGATTTTCGTTGAGAGCTTTCTAGGTTTTCGTTCCTAGATTTCTAGCTTTGGGTTGCTATCTTGCTAGCTCTCCGTTGTTAGCTTGCTAGCTCTGATTTTCTAGCTTGCTAACTTTGCGTTGTTAGCTTACAAGCTTTCCGTTGCTATCTTGCTGGCTTGCTAGATTTGCGTTGTAGCTTGCTAGATTTTCGTTGAGAGCTTTCTAGGTTTTCGTTCCTAGATTTCTAGCTTTGGGTTGCTATCTTGCTAGCTCTCCGTTGTTAGCTTGCTAGCTCTGATTTTCTAGCTTGCTAACTTTGCGTTGTTAGCTTGCAAGCTTTCCGTTGCTATCTTGCTGGCTTGCTAGATTTGCGTTTCTAATTTGCTAGCATCGCGTTGCTATCTTTCAAGCTTTGCGTTGCTAGCTTGCTAGCTATGCGTTGCTAGCTTGCAAGCTTTGGATTGCTAGCTTGCTAGATTTGCGTTGCTTGCTGCTAGCTTTGCGTTGATAGCTTGCTTTGCTTTGTTAGTAGTTCTTCGTTGCTAGCCTGCTTTGCGTTTATAGATTTCTTTGCATTGCTAGCTTGCTTTGCGTTGCCTGCCTGCGTTGCCTGCTTGCCTGCTTTTATGCTTGCCTGCTTGTCTACTTGCTGGCTTTGCGTTTTTTGCTTGCTTTGCTTGCTCTCAGTTTCTTGTTTGCTTGCTTGCTTGCTTTGCGTTGCTTTCTTGCTTGCTTTGCGTTGCTTTCTTGCTTGCTTTGCGTTGCTTGATTGCTAGCTTTGCGATGCTTCCTTGCTTGATTGCTTTGCCTTGCTTGATTTGCCTTTCTTTCTTGCTAGCTTTGCGTTGTTATCATGCTAGCATTGCATTGCTAGCTTGCTTAATTTGCGTTTCAATCTTGCTAGCTTTGCGTTGCTAGCTTGCTAGCGTTTCGTAGCTAACTTGCTGTCTTTGCGTTGCTAGCTTGCTAGCTTTGCGTTGCTAGCTGGCTAGCTTTGCGTTGCCAGTTTGCTTCCTTTGCGTTTCTATCTTGAGAGCTTTGCGTTGCTAGCTTGGTAGCTTGCTAGATTTGTTTTCCTTGCTTGCTACCTTTTAGTTGCTAGCTTGCAAGCTTTGCTTTGCTAGCTTGCAAGCTTTGCGTTGCTAGCTTGCTAGCTTTGATTTGCTAGCTTGCTAGCTTTGCGTTGCTAGTATGCATTGCGTTGCCTGCCTGCGTTGCCTGCTTGCCTCTTTGCCTGCTTCCTTTCTTTGTGTTCCTTGCTTGTTTTTCTTGATTTGCGTTGCTTGCTTGCTTGATTGCTTTGCGTTGCTTGCTTTGCCTTTCTTGCTTGCTAGCATTGCGTTGCTAGCTTGCTAGCGTTGCTTTCCTAGCTTGCTAGCTTTGCGTTGCTAGCTTGCTAGATTTGCGTTGCTAGCATCCTAGCTTTGCGTTGCTATTTACCTAGTTTGCGTTGCTAGCTTGCAAGATTTGCGTTTTTACATTGCTAGATTTCGTTTCTTTCTTGCTATCTTGCTAGATTTGCGTTGCTAGCATCTTAGCTTTGCGTTTCTAGCTTGCTAGCTTTTCGTTGCTAGCTTGCTAGATTTGCGTTACTAGCTTTGTAGTTTTGCTTTGCAAGCTTGCTAGTTTGGCGTTGCCAGCTTGCGGGCTTTGCTTTGCTATCTTTGCGTTGCATGCTTTCGATCTTTGCGTTGCTAGCTTTATAACTTTTCCTTGCTAGCTTGCTAGCTTCGCCTTGCTATCTATCCAGCTTTGCATTGGTAGCTTCCTAGCTTGGCGTTGTTAGCTTGCTAGCTTTGCTTTGCTAGCTTGCTAGCTTTTTGTTGCTATCTTGCTAGTTTTGCGTTGCTATCTTGTTAGCTTTGCGTTTCTAGCTTGCTAGCTTTGCTTTGCTAGATTGCTAGCTTTGCGTTTCCAGCTTGCTAGCTTGCTAGATTTGCGTTGCTATCTTGCTAGCTTTGCGTTTCTAGGTTCCTACCTTTGCGTTGCTAGCTTGCTAGCTTTGCGTTTCTAGCCTGCTAGCTATCCGTTGCTAACTTGTTAGTTTAGCATTGCTAGCTTGCTAGCTTTGAATTGCTAGCTTGCTAAATTTGCGTTGCTTTCTTACTAGCATTACGTTGATAGCTAGCTAGTGTAAGTTGCTAGCTTGCTAGCTTTGCGTTGCTACCTTGCTAACTATGCTTTTCTATCTTGCCAGCTTGCTAAGTTTGCGTTGCTAGCTTGCTAGTTTTGCGTTCCTAGCTTGCTGGCTTTGCGTTGCTAGCTTGCTAGTTTTGCGTTGTTAGCTTGCTGGCTTTGCGTTGCGGTTTGTTATCTTTGCGTTGCTAGCTTTCTAGCTTAGCTTTGCTAGCTTGTTAGCTTCTTAGATTTCCGTTGCTAACTTGCTAGCTATGCGTTGCAATCTTGCTAGATTTGCGTTTTTAGCTTGCTAGCTTTGCGTTGCTAGCTTGCTTGTTTTCGTTGCAAGCATGCTTGCCATGCGTTGCAATCTTGCTTGTTTGAGTTGCTATCTTGAATGCTTGCTATATTTTTATTTTGCTTGCTTCCTACCTTTGCTTTGCAAGCTTGCTAACTTTGCGTTGCAACTTTCTAGATTTGCTTTGCTAGCTTGCTACCATTCCTTTGCTAGCTTGCTAGTTTTATGTTTCTTGCTTGTAGATTTCCGTTGCTAGCTTCCTTTTCATTGTTCGTTTTGCTTTACTTGATATCCTGCTTTGCGTTACTAGCCAGCTTTGCGTTTCCTGCCTGCGTTGCCTGCTATCCTGCTTGCCTTTTTTCTTCTTGCTTATTGCTTGCTTTGCGTTCCTTGCTTGTTTTTTTGCTTTGCGTTGCTTGTTTGCTTGATGGTTTTGCGTTGCTAACTTGCAAGCTCTGCGTTGCTAGCTTTCTAGCTTTGCGTTAGTAGCTTGCTAGCTTTGCGTTGCCAGCTTGCATGCTTGGCGTTGCTTTCTTGCTTTGCTTTTCTTGCTTACTAGCTTTGCTTTGCTAGTTTGCTAGCTTTGTGTTGCTTCGTTGCTAGCTTTGCGTTCCAAGTTTGCAAGCTTGCTAAATTTGTTTTGCTTGCTTGCTACCTTTTCGTTGCTAGCTTGCTGCCTATGCGTTGCTAGCTTGCAAGCATTGCGTTGCTAGCTTGCTAGCTTTGCGTTGGAAGCTTGCTAATTTTGCTTTGCTAGCATGCTAACTTTGCATTCCTAGCTTGCTAGTTCTGCGTTGCTTGCGTGCTTTGCTTTGTTGGGCTTGCTTTTCGTTGCTAACCAGCTTTGGGTTCCTAGTTTATTTGCGTTGCCTGCCTGCGTTGCCTGTTTACTTGCATTCCTGCTTTCCTGATTGCCTGCTTGCCTGCTTGCTTGCTTTACGTACCTTGCTTGTTTTGCTTGCTTTGCTTTGCGTTGCTTGCTCTGCTTTTCTTGCTTGCTAGCTTTGCGTTGCTAGGAAGTTAGCATTGAATTGCTAGCGTGCTAAAGTTGCGTTTCAAGCTAGCTAGCTTTGCGTTGCTAGCTTGCTAGCTTTGCTTTGCTAAGTTGCTAGCTTTGCGTTGCTATCTTGCTAGTTTTGCGTTGCTAGCTTGCTAGCTTTGCGTTGCCAGTTTGTTTGCTTTGTGTTGCTGTCTTGCTAGCTTTTCGTTGCTGTCTTGCTAGCTTTTCGTTGCTAGCTTGCAAGCTTTGCGTTGCTAGCTTGCTAGCCTTGAGTTGCTAACTTGATAGCTTTCCGTTTCTTGCGTCCTTGCATTGCGTTGTTTTCTTGCTTTGCGTTTCTTGCTTGCTAGATTTGCTTAGCTAGCTTGCCAGCTTTGCGTAGCTAGCTTGCTAGGTTTGCGTTTGCTAGCTTGCTAGCTTGCTAGAATTGTTTTGCTTGCTTGCTACCTTTGCGTTGCTAGCTTGCTACCTTTGCATTGCTAGCTTGCAAGCTTTGCTTTGCTAGCTCGCTACCTTAGCGTTGCTAGCTTGCTACGTTTGCGTTGCTAGCTTGCTGGCTTTGCGTTGCTAGCTTGCTTTCTTTGCTTTTCTAGCATGCTAGTTATGCGTTCTAGTTTGCTAGCTTGCTATACTTGTGTTGCTAGCTTGCTAGCTTTGCGTTGCAATCTTGCTAGATTTGCGTTGCTAGCTGGCTAGCTTTGCGTTGCTAGCTTTCTAGCTTTGCGTTGCTAGATTGCTATATTTATTTTGCCTGCTTGTTACCTTTGCGTTACTAGCTTGCTACCTTTGAGTTGCTAGCTTGCTAGTTTTAAAGTACTAGCTTGCTACCTTTGCTTTGCTAGCTTTTTTGTTTTGGGTTCCTAGCTTGCAGCTTTCCGTTGCTAGCTCCCTTTGCGTTGTTAGCCTTGCTTTTCGTTGCTAGCCTGCTTTGCGGTAATAGCCTGCTGCTTTGCGTTTCCTGCCTGAGTTGTCTGCTTGCCTTTTTGCATGCTTGCCTGCTTTATTATTTGCCTGCTTTCCTGTTTGCTTGCTTTGCGTTGCTTGCTTTGCAATTCTTGCTTGCTAGCTTTATTTGCTAGATTGCTAGCATTGGGTTGCTAGCTTGTTAGCGTTGCGTTTCAAGTTTGCTAGCTTTGCGTTGCTAGCTTGATAGTTTTGCGTTGCTTGCTTGCTAGATATGCGTTGCTAGCTTGCTAGTTTTGCGTTGCCAGCTTGCGTGCTTTCGTTGCTATCTTGCTAGCTTTGCGTTGCTAGCTTGTTAGCTTTGCGATGCTAGCTTGATAGATTTGCGTTGCTAGCTTGCTATCATTGTGTTGTGAGCCATTCGTCTTACTTAGGCTCGGTTCAGCGGCTTCTCTTCCTACCCCCCTCTTTATTTCTCTCCTCCTTGTGTCTAGAAAGTTCTTCCGTACTGCCCTATCACGTGATCCCCCCTCCAACTGGTTCTGATATCATGGTAACTAGTATGGTAGAGGGAGGCGGACACTCTAGGACGAGACGTCGGGGAAGGAGGTAACGAGCAAAATTTTTTTTTTTTGGCGTGGCCAGTCTAAATTCTGTTTTCTTCCTTTTTTTCCGTGAAGGTTCTCAAAAAGGAATAGTCGTATTGGCGGTCTGAAGATATATATATATATATATATATATTTATTTATACATATCTTTATTTACATTTGTTTTTTGGTTTAGAAATTATTGGCTTATTATTTTCTTGGGTGATGA
>NW_019725457.1:8104-19033 GCF_002891405.2 Cryptotermes secundus | reverse complement strand
AGTGTTAACAGATTAATGCGCTTAGGTTTATAAAGTGTGAAACCCCGCAACTCTGAGATAAGTAATTGTAGCCGTTATTTGTAGAGTGTTAAATAAACCCAATTAACCATCTCTACGGCGTCTTCGGTAACGTAAACACGTGACATTGGTGTCAGAAGTGGGATGAACTTAAACACGCCACAAACAATTTGTTGTGAATCAAGTATCTTACCGTTACAAAATGGAGATGCAGCAGATGATGGAAATGCTGGCAATGCGGATGGAAAACAAGATGGACGCCAGCATGAAAACCAACAAGGAAATGCTGGCAAGAATGGACGCCAATATGAGATCCTTGTCGAATTTCATTGTAACAGTAGGGAGACCAAATTAGAGTGAGGAGGGACACCCGGCTCCCAGAGAGTGGGCGTGGAGAGACACACACCCTGGAGGGTGCAGTTGTTAGGCTTGCTTTTCGTTGCCAGCCAGCTTTGCGTTGCTAGTTTGCTAGATTTGCTAGATTGCTAGCATTGCGTTTCTAGATAGCTAGCGTTGCGTTTCAAGCTTGCTTGCTTTGCGTTGCAAGCTTGCTAGATTTACGTTGCAAGCTTGGTAGTTTTGCTTTGCCAGCTTGCGTGCTTTCGTAGCTATCTTGCTAGCATTGCGTTGCTAGCTTGCTAGGTTTGCGTTGTAGCTTGATACCTTTGCGTTGCTAGCTTGATAGCTTTCCTTTGCTAGATTGCTAGCTTTGCGTTCCCTGCTTGCTAGCTTTGCGTTCCCTGCTTGCTAGCTTTGCTTTGCTGTTAGCTTGCTTGCTTTGCGATTCTTGCTTGCTAGCTTGGCGTTGCTAGCTTTCTAGTTTTGTGTTGCTAGCTTGCTAGATTTCATTGCTAGCTTGCTAGCTTTGCGTTGCTAGCTTGCTAGCTTTGCGTTGCTAGCTTGCTAGTTTTGCGTTGCTAGCTTGATTTCCTTTTCGTTGCTAGCTTTGCGTTTCTAACTTGCTAGCTTGGAGTTGCTACCTAGCTGGCTTTGCGTTGCTAGCTTGCTAGCTTTGCTTTTCTAGCTTGCATGAACTGAATTGCTAGCTTGCTACCTCTCAATTGCTAGCTTGCTAGCTTTGCGTTGCTAACTTGCTAGCTTTGCGTTGCTAGCTTGCTACCTTGGCGTTGCGTGCGTGCTATCTTTGCGTTGCTAGCTTGCTAGCTTTGCGTTGCTAGCTTGCTAGCTTTTCCTTGCTAGCTTGGTAGCTTTGCGTTGCTAGCTGCTAGATTTGCGTTGCTAGATGGCTAGCTTGCTATATTTGTTTTGCTTGCTTGCTAGCTTTTATTTGCTAGCTTGTTTGCTTTGCGTTGAAGGATTGTTTGCTTTGCGTTCCTAGCTTGCTAGTTTTGCGTTGCTAGCTTGCTTTGCGTAGGTAGCTTGCTTTGCGTTGCTAGATTGCTCTGAGTTGCTGTACCACTTGGGTTGCCTGCTTGTGTGTTTACCTTCTTGCCTGCTTGCCTACTTTCCTGCTTGCCTGCTTGCTTGCTTTGAATTCTTTGCTTGCTTTGCTTGCTTTGTGTTTTTTGCTTGTTTGTTGCTTTGCGTTAATTTCTTGCTTTGAGTTGCTTGCTTGCTTTGCGTTGCTTTCTTGTTTGCTTGCTTTGCTTTGTTTGATTTCTTGCTAGCTTTTTGTGCTAGCTTGCTAGCTTTGTTTTGCTTGCTTGCTTGTTCTTCCTTGCTAGATTGCTTGTTGCTTTTCGTTGCTTGCTTACTTTGCGTTGCTTGTTTGCTTGCTTGCTTTGCTTTGCTTGCTTGCTTTGCTTTGCTTGCTTGCTTTGCTTTGCTTGCTTGCTTGGCGTTGCTAGATTCCTAGCATTGCGTTGCTTGTTTGCTTGCTTGCTTTGTGTTTCTTGCTTGCTATCTTTTCGTTTCCTAGCTTGCTGGTTTTGCTTTGCAGGCTTCCTATCATTGCTATGCTAGATTGCTAGCTTTGAGTTGCTAGCTTGCTAGCTTTGCTTTTCTAGCTTGCTAGTTTTCTTTGCTAGATTGCTAGCATTGCATTGCTAACTTGCTAGGTTTGCTTTGCTAGCTTGCTAGCTATGCGGTGCTAACTTGCAATCTTTGCGTTCGTACTAGTTATCTTTGCTTTGCTAGCTTGCTATCTTGCTAGATTTTCGTTGATAGCTTTCTAGCTTTGCGTTGCTAGCATGCTAGCTTTGAATTGCTAGCTAGCTAGCTTTGCGTTGCTAGCTTAATTGTTTTGCTAGCTTGCTGGCTTGCCGGTGCTAGCTTGCTATGTATTCGTTGCTAGATTTCTAGATTTGCGTTGTTAACTTGCTAGCTTTCCGTTGCAATCCTGCTAGTTTTGCGTTGCCAGCTTGCTAGCTTTGCGTTGCTAGCTTGCTAGCTTTTCGTTGCTAACTTGCTAGCTTTGCGTTGCTAGCTTGCTAGCTTGCTGGATTTTCGTTGCTAACTTGCTAGCCTTCCGTTGAAATCTTGCTAGCTTTGCGTTTCCAGCTTGCTAGCTTTGCGTTTCTAGCATGCTAGTTTTCGTTGCTATCTTGCTAGCTTTGCGTTGCCAGCTTGCTTGCTTTACGTTGCTTGTTTGCTAGTTTTGCGTTGCTAGCATGCAAGCTTTTCTTTGCTAGCTTGCTTGCTTTGCGTTGCTAACATGCCTTGCGTTGCCTGCTTTTCTGCTTGCCTTCGTGTCTGCTTGCCTGCGTGCCAGCTTTGCTGCTTTCCTGCTTGCTTTCTTTGCGTTCCTTGCTTGCATTGCTTGCTTTGTGTTACTTGCTTGCTTGGCAAATTTGCGTTCCATGCTTGCTTTGTGTTCCTTCCATTCTTTGCGTTGCTTGCTTGTTTGCTTGCTTTGTTTCCTTTGCTTTTTGCTAGCCTTGTGTTGCTAGCTTGCTAGCTTTGCTTTGCTTGCTAAGTTGCTTTGCGTTTCTTGGATTCTTGCTTGCTTTGCGTTGCTTGCTTGCATTGAGTTACTTGCTTGTTTGCTTGCTTTGCGTTGCTTGCTTTATTGCTTGCTACTTTGCGTTGCGTTGCTTGCTTGTTTGCTTGTTTTGCGAAGTAGCTTTGTTTACTTTGCTTGCTAGTTTATTTGTTTCGTTCCTTGTTGGCTTGCTTGCTTTGCGTTGCTTGTATGCTTGCTTGTTTGCGTTTCTTGCTTGCTAGTTTGCGTTGCTAGCTTGCTGCCTTTACTTTGCTAGCTCCCTAGTATTGCTATGCTAGTTTTGTAGCATTGCGTTGCTAGCTCCCTAGCGTTGCTTTGCTAGCTTGCTAGCTTTGCTTTGCTTGCTTGCTACCATTGCGTTGCTAGCTTGCTACCTTTGTTTTGCTAGCTTGCTAGTTTTGCTTTGCTAGTTTGCTAGCTTTGCGTTGCTAGTTTGCTAGCATTGCGTTGCTAGCTAGATATCATTGCGTTGGGAACTTGCTAGCTTTGCTTTGCTAGCTTGCTAGCGTTGAGTTGCTAGCTTGCTAAATTTGTGTTGCTAGCTTAATATTTTGCGTTGATAGCTTGCTATCTTGGCGTTGCTAGCATGCTTGCTTAGCGCTGCCAGTTTGCTAGTTTTCGTGGCTAGCTTGCTAGCTCTCCGTTGCTACCTTGGTAGCTCTCCGTTGCTAGCTTTCTAGCTCTGAGTTGCTAGCTGGCTAGCTTTGCGTTGCAAGCTGGTTATCTTTGCGTTGCTAGCTTCTTAGGTTTGCGTTGCTAGCTTGCGAGCTTTGAGTTGCTAGCCTTGCGTTGCAAGCTTGCTAGTTTTTCTTTGCTAGTATCCTAGTTTCCGTTCCTATCTTGCTAAGTTTGCGTTGTTAGTTTGTTAGCTTTGCGTTGACACCTTGCTAGTTTTGCGTTGCTAGCTTGCTAGATTTGGGTTGCTATCTTGCTAGCTTTGCCCTGCTAGCTTGCTAGCTTTCCGTTACTAGCTTGCTAGCTTTGCGTTGCTAGCTTGATAGCTTTGCGTTGCTAGCTTGCCAGTTTTGAGTTACTAGCTTGCTAATTTTGTGTTGTTAGCTTGCTAAATTTTTTGCTAGATGGCTAGTTTGCGTTGCTAGCTTGCATTCTTTATTTGCTAGTTTGCTAGCTTTGCGTTGCTATCTATCTAGCTTTGCGTTGCTAGCTTGCTAGCTTTGCCTTAACTTGCAAGCTCTGCGTTTCTAGCTTGTTAGCTCTCCGTTGCTAGCTTGATAGCTGTGCGTTGCTAACTTGCTAACTTTGCGTTTCTAGCTTGCTAGCTTTGCGTTGCTAGCTTGATAGCTTTGTTTGGTAGCTTTGCTTTGCTAGCTTGCTTTGCGTATGTAGCTTGCATTGCGTTGCTAGCTGACTTTGCGTTTCTAGCCCCTTTGCGTTACTTGCTTGTCTGCTTCCCTTCTTGCCTGGTTGCCTGCTTGCCTGCTTGCTTGCTTTGCGTTCCTTGTTTGCTTTGATTTGCTTGCTTGCTTTGCTTACCTTTCTTGTTTGCTTGCTTTCCTTCGTTTGCTTTCTTGAAAATTTGCTTTGGTAGTTTGCTTGCTTTGTTTTCTTGCTAGGTTGTTTGCGTTTATTGCTTCCTTGCTTGCTTTGTGTTGCTGGCTTGCATTGCGTTTCTCGCTAGTTTGTTTCCTTTGCATTGCTTGCTATCTTGCTTGCTACCTTTCGTTGAGTTGCTTGCTTGCTTGCTTTGCGTAAGTAGGTTTATTTTCTTTGCTTGCTAGATAATTTATTTCGTTGCTTGCTTGCTTTGCGTTGCTTATTTGCTTGCTTGCTTTTCGTTTTTGCTTGCTTTGTGTTGCTTGTTTGCTTGCTTATTTTGCTTTGCAGTCTTGCTTGCTTTGCGTTGCTAGGCTCCTAGTTTTGCTTTGCTAGATTGCTAGCTTTGCGTTGCTTTCTTGCTTGCTTTGCGTTTCTAGCTTGATAGCTTTTCGTTGCTAGCTTGCTGGCTTGGCTTCGTAGGCTTCCTAGCTTTGCGATGATAGCTTGCTAGTTTTGCTTTTCTAGCTTGCTTGCTTGCTAGATATGTGTTGCTAGCTTGCTAGCTTTGAGTTGCTAGCTTGCTAGATTTGCGTTGCAAGCTTAATGGTTTTGCGTTGCTAGCTTGCTAGCATTGCGTTGCTAGTTTGCTGCCTTTGCATTGCTTGCTTGCTAACTTTGAGTTGCTTGCTTGCTATATTTGCTTTTCTAGCTTGCTAGCTTTGCTTTTGCTAGCTTGCTAATTTGCGTTGCTTGCTTGCTAATTTTGCGTTGCAAGCTTGCTTTGGCTTCTTAGCCTTTTTTCGTTGCTAGCCTGCTTTGCTTTGCTTGCCTGCTTTGCTTTGCCTGTCTGCCTGCGTTGCCTGCTTGCCTGCTTTCATGCTCGCCTGCTTGCCTCCTTGCTTGTTTGCGTTCCTTGATATTTTGCTTGTGTGCGTTGCTTGTTTGCTTGCTTTCTTGGCGTTTCTTTCTTGCTTGCTTGCTTTGTGTTGCTAGATTGCCTGCTATGCTTTGCTTGCTTGCTTGATTGCTTAGCGTTGCTTGTTTTGCTTTTCTTGCTTGCTAGCTTTGCGTTGCTAGCTAACTAGCATTGTGTTGTTAGCTTGCTAGCGTTGTGTTTCAACTTGCTACGTTTGAGTTCTTAGATTGAAAGCTTTGCGTTGCTAGCTTGCTAGCTTTGCGTTGCTAGCTTGCTAGTTATGCGTTACCAGCTTGCTTGTTTGCGTTGCTATCTTGCTAGCTTTGCCTAGCTAGCTTCCAAATTTTGCATTGCTAGCTTTCCGTTGCTAAATTGATACCTTTGCGTTGCTAGTTTGATAGCTTTCCGTTGCTAGCTTGCTAGTTTTGCTTTGCTTGCTTGCTTGTTTTTGCTTTGCGTTGCTTGCTTGCTTTGCGTTTCTAGCTTGCTAGCTGTGCTTTGCTCGCTTTCTAGCTTTGATTTGCTAGCTTGCTAGATTCCCTTTGCTCACTTTCTAGCTTTGACTTGCAAGCATGCTAGTTTTGCGATGCTAGCTAGCTATCTTTGAGTTTCTAGCTTGCTAGATTTGTGTTGCTACCTCGCTATTATTGCGTTTCTATCTTGCTATCTTGCTTCGTTTGCGTTAATAGCTTGCTAGTTTTGCGTTGCTAGCTTGATGGCTTTGCGTTGCTAGCTTGCAATTTTTGCGTTGCTAGCTTGCTAGCTTTGCGTTTCTAGCTTTCTAACTTGATAGATTTGCGTTGCTAGTTTGCTAGCTTAATAGGTTGCTAGATTTGCGTTCCTAGCTTGCTAGCTTTGCGTTGCTAGCTTGGTAGCTTTGAGTTCCTAGCTTGCTAGATTGATAGATTTGCTTTGCTAGCTTTCTTTGCGTTGTTTGCCTTGCCTTTCTTTGCTAGCCTGCTTTGCGTTGATAGCCTGCTTTGCGTTGCCTGCCTGCGTTGCTTGATGCCTGCTTGCCTGCTTGCTTGCTTTGCGTTCCTTTTCGTTTTGCTTGCTTTGCGTTGCTTGTTTTCTTGTTTGCGTTGCTTTCTTGCTTGCTCTCTTTGCGTTGCTAGATTTCCATCTTTGGGTTGCTTCCTTGATAGATTGTTTTGCGTTGCTTGCTTTGCTTTTCTTGCTTTCTTGCTTGCTTCCTTGCGTTGCGTTGCTTGCTTTTTTGCTTGTTTTCTTTGCGTAAATTGATTGGATTTCGTTGCTTGCTAATTTTCTTGTATTCGTTGCTTGCTTGATTTGTATTTCTTGTTTGCTTGCTTGCTTTGCGTTTCTTTCTTGCTTGCTTGCTTTGCGTTGCTAGATTGCTGGCTTTGCGTTGCTTGCTTGCTTGTTTTGCATTGCTTGCTTGCATTACGTTTCTTGCTTGCTAGCTTTGCATTGTTAGCTTGCTACCTCTGTGTTTCTAGCTTGCTAGCTTTGCGTTGCTTGCTTGCTAGTTTTGGGTTGCTAGCTTGCTAGGTTGCTAGATTTGCGATGTAGCTTGCTAGCTTTGCGTTGCTCTCTTGCTAGCTATACGTTGCTAGTTTTCTAGATTTTCGTGCTAGCTTGCTAGATTTTCGTTGCAAGCTTGCTAGCTTTGCGTTTCTAGTTTGCTAGATTTAGTTTGCTAGCTTGCTAGCTATCCGTTTCTACCTTGCTAGCTTTCCGTTGCTACCTTGCTAGCTCTGATTATCTAGCTTGCTAGTTTTGCGTTGCTAGCTTGCTAGCTTTGCGTTCCTAGCTGTCTCCCTTACCGTTGCTAGCTTGCTGGCTTTCTAGATTTGCGATGCTAGCTTGCTAGCTTTGCGTTGATATCTTGCTTCATTGCGTTGCTAGCCAGCTACCGTTGCTTTTCAAGCTTGATAGCTTTGCGTTGCTATCTTGCTAGCTTTGCCATGCTAGCTTGCTACCTTTCGGTTGCTAGCTTTGCGTTGCTAGCTTGCTAGTTTTGTGTTGCTAGCTTGCTAGCTTTACGTTGCTTTCTTGCTACTATTGCCTTGCTAGCTTTGCTATCTTTTCGTTGTTATCTTGCTAGTTTTTCGTTGCTAGCTTGCTAGCTATGCGTTGCTAGATTATTAGCTTTGCGTTCATATTGCTAGCATTGCGTTTCTATTTCGCTGCCTTTGCATTTCTAGCTTGCTACATTTGTGTTGCTAGCTTGCTAGATTTGCGTTTCTAGCTTGCTTACATTGCTTTGCTAGCTTGCTAGTTTGCGTTGCTATCTTGCTTTGGGTTGTTAGTCTTGCTTTTCGTTTCTAGCCTGCTTTGAGTTGCTAGCCTACTTAGCGTTGACTGCCTGCGTTGCCTGCTTGCCTGCTTCCCTTCTTTCATGTTCGCCTGCTTGCCTGCTTGCTTGCTTTGCTTTCCTTGCTGTTTTGCTTGCTTTGCGTTGTTTCTTTGCTTGCAAGCTTTGCGTTGTTTCTTTGCTTGCAAGCTTTGCGTTTCTTTCTTGCTTGCTTCCCTTGCGTTGCTAGAATGCCAGCTTTGCGTTGCTTGCTTTGCTTTTCTTGCTTGCTAGTTTTGCGTTGCTAGTTTAGTAGCATTGCTTTGCTATCTTGCTAGCGTTGGGTTTCAGCATACTAGGTTTCGTTGCTAGCTTGATAGCTTTGCGTTCCTATCTTGCTAGCTTTGCGTTGTTAGCTTGCTTGCTTTGCGTTGCTACCTTGCTAGTTTTGCGTTTCTATCTTGCTAACTTGCTAGATTTTCGTTGTTATTTTGTTAGCTTTGCGTTGCTAGCTTGCTAGCTTTCCTTTGCTAGCGTGATAGCTTTGCGTTGCTAGCTTGCTAGCTTTGCGTTTCTAGCTTGCCATCTTTGCGTTTCTAGCTTGCTATCTGTGAGTCTCTAGCTTACTACCTTTGCTTTCCTAGCTTGCTAGCTTTGCCTTGCTAGCTTGCTAGATTTTCGTTGCTAACTTGCTTTGCGTTGTTAGATTTTCCTGTAGTTTCTAGCCTGTTTTGCGTTGCCTGCATGCTTGCCTGCTTACCTGCATGCTTGCTTTGCATTCCTTGTTGTTTTGCTTTTTTGCGTTGCTTCTTTGCTTGCTTGCTTTGCGTTGTTTCTTGCTTGCTGGCTTTGAGTTGCTAGTTTGTCAGCTTAGGGTTGCTTGTTTGCTTGATTGCTTTGCTTTGCTTGCTTTCTTTCTTGCTTGCTAGCTTTGCGTTACTAGCTTGCTAGCATTGAATTGCTAGCATACTAGCTTTGGGTTTCAAGCTTGCTAGCCTTGCGTTTCTAGTTTGCTAGCTTTGCTTTGCTACCTTGCTATATTTGCTTTGCTAGCTTGTTAGTTTTGCTTCGCCAGCTTGCTTGCTTTGCGTTTATATCTTGCTATGTTTGCGAATGTATCTTGATAGCTGTGGTTTCTAGCTTGCTAGCTTTTCGTTGCTAGCTTGATAGCTTTGCATTGCTAGCATGATAGCTTTCCGTTGCTAGTTTGCTACTTTTGCGTTGCTAGTTTCTAACTTTGCTTTGCTTGATTACTTGCTTGTTTGTGTTGCTTGCTTGCTTGCAACTTTTGGTGTCTTGCTTGCTAGCTTTGCGTTGCTAGCTTGTTAGGTTTGCGTTTATAGTTTGCTAGCTATTCGTTTCTAGCTTGCTAGCTTAGCGTTGCTAGCTTGCTAGCTTTGCTTTGCTAGCTTGCTAGCTTTGCGTTGCTAGCTTGCTACTTTTGCCTTGCTAGCTTGCTTTCTTTTCGTTGATAGTTTGCTAGCTTTGCGTTGCTAGCTAGCTAGCTTTGCGTTGCTAGCTAGCTAGCTTTGCGTTGCTAGCTAGTTAGCTTTGCGTTGCTAGCTAGTTACCTTTGCGTTGCTAGCTTGCTAGCTTTGCGTTTATAGCTTGCAAGCTCTGTGTTCCTTGCTTGCTAGCTCTCCGTTGCTAGCTTGCTAGCTCTGCGTTGCTAGCTTGTTAGCTTTGTGTTTCTAGCTTGCTAGCCTTGAGTTGCTAGCTTGATAGATTTGCGTTGCTAGCTTTGCGTTGCTAGCTTGCATTCCGTAAGTAGCTTGCTTTGCGTTTGCCAGCTTGGTTTGCGTTGCTAGCCCCTTTACGTTGCCTGCTTTTTTGCTTCCCTTCTTGCCTGCTTACCTTCTTGCCTGCTTTCGTGCTTGCCTGCTTTCCAGCTTGCTTCCTTTGCGTTCCTTGCTTGCTTTAATTTGCTTGCTTGCTTTGCGTTGATTTTTATGCTTGCTATCCTTCGTTTGCTTTCTTGTAAGCTTTGCTTGGCTAGCTTGCTTAATTTGCTTTACTTGCTAGGTTGTTTGCGTTTCTTGGTTCCTTGCTTATATTGCGTTGCTTGGTTGCATTGCGTTACTCGCTTCTTTATTTCTTTGTTTTGCTTGCTATTTTCCTTGCTACCTTGCGTTGCGTTGCTTGCTTTCTTGCTTTGCGTAAGTAGGTTTGTTTTCTTTGCTTGCTAGATTATATGTTTCGTTCCTTGCTTTCTTTGCGTTGCTTGTTTGCTTTTCGTTTCTTGTTTCTTTGCGTTGCTTGTTTGCTTGCATGCTTTTCTTTGCTTGCTTGCTTGCTTGGCGTTGCTAGATTGAAACTTCGCGTTGCTTGCTTGCTTCTTTGCGTTGCTCTCTTGCTAGATTTGCGTTGCTAGATTCATAGCTTTGCTTTGCTAAATTGCTAGCTTTACGTTGCTTGCTTGCTTGCTTGCTTTGCGTTTATTGCTTGTTAGCTTTGCGTTGCTAGCTTGCTATCTTTGCGTTTCTAGCTAGCTAGCATTGCGCTGCTAGCTAGCACGCTTAGCGTTGCTAGTTTGCTAGCTTTGCCTTTCTAGCTTGCAAGCTTTGCGTTGATAGCTTGCTAGCTCTCAGTTGCTAGCTTGCTAGCTTGACGTTGCTAGCTTGATAGCTTTGCGTTGATAGCTTGCTAGCTTTGCGTTGCTATGTTGCTAGCTTTGCGTTTCTATCTTGATAGCTTGTTAGATTTGCCTTGCCAGCTTGCTAGGTTTGCGTTGCTAGCTTGCTAGCGGTGCGTTTCAAGCTTGCTAGCTTTGCGTTGCAAGCTTGCTAGTTTTGCGTTGCTAGCTTTCTTTCTTTTTGCTAGCTTGCTAGATTTGCGTTGCGAGCTATCTAGCTTTGCGTTGCTATCTAGCTAGCTTTGCGTTGCTATCTAGTTAGCTTTGCGTTGCCAGCTTGCTAGATTTGAGTTGCTAGCTTGCTAGTTTTGCGTTGTGTGCTTCCTGGCTTTGCGTTGCTAGCTTGCTAGGTTTGCGTTGCTAGCTTGTTTCTTTGCGTTGCTAGATAGCTGGCTTGCTTTCTTTGTGTTGCTAGCTTGCTAGCTTGCTTTCTTTGCGTTGCTAGCTTGCTAGCTTTGCGTTGCTAGCTTGCCAGCTTGCTATATTTGCGTTGCTAGCTTTCTAGCTTTGCGTTGCAATCTTGCTAGATTTGGGTTGCTAGCTGGCCAGCTTTGCATTGCTAGCTTGCTTCTTCTTCTTTGCAAGTTTACTAGTTTTGCGTTGCGAGCTAGCTAGCTTTGCGTTGCGATCTAGCTAGCTTTGCGTTGCTATCTAGTTAGCTTTGCATTGCTAGCTTGCTAGGTTTTCGTTTCTAGCTTGCATGATAT
>NW_019725457.1:0-7606 GCF_002891405.2 Cryptotermes secundus | reverse complement strand
CGTTGTTAGCCTTGCTTTTCGTTTCTAGCCAGCGTTGCGTTGCTAGCCAACTTTGCGTTGCCTGCCTGCGTTGCCTGCTTGCCTGCTTACCTGTTTTTCTGCTTGCCTATTGCTTGATTTTCGTTCCTTGCTTGTTCTCTTTGCTTTGCGTTGCTTGCTTGCTTGCTTGCTTTGCGTTGTTAACTTGCAATTTTGCGTTGATAGCTTGCTACCTTTGCGTTGCTAGGTTGTTAGCTTTGCGTTGCCAGCTTGCTTGCTTGGCGTTGCGTTCTTGCTTTTCGTTTCTTGCTTATTAGCTTTGTTTGCTAGCTTGCTAGCTTTGCGTTGCTAGCTTGCTAATTTTGCGTTGCTAGCTTGCTAGCTTAGCGTTTCTAGCTTGCAAGCTTGCTAGATTTATTTTGCTTGCTTGTACCTTCGCATTGCTAGCTTGCTACTTTTGCGTTGCTATCTTGCTACTTTTGCGTTGCTTGCTTGCTAACTTTGCTTGCCTAGCATGCTAGCTTTGCTTTGCTAGCATGCTAGCTTTGCTTTGTTAGCTTGCTAGATTTGCATTGCTAGCTTGCTTTGCGTTGTTGGGCTTGCTTTGCGTTGCCTGCCTACGTTGACTGTTTGCCTGCATAC
Organism: Cryptotermes secundus; assembly: GCF_002891405.2. Lineage (NCBI taxonomy): Eukaryota > Metazoa > Arthropoda > Insecta > Blattodea > Kalotermitidae > Cryptotermes > Cryptotermes secundus. The sequence continues at coordinate 6,985 of NW_019725457.1, read as the reverse complement.
CTGCTTTCCTGCTGGCCTGCTTGCCTGCTTTCTTGCTTTACGTTCCTTGCTCCTTTTGCTTGCTTTGCGTTGCTTGTTTGCTTGCTTGCTTTGCGTTGCTTTCTTACTTGCTTGCTTTGAGTTGCTAGATTGCCAACATTGCGTTGCTTGCTTGCTTGATTGCTTTTCTTTGCTTGCTTTGCATTTCTTGCTTCTTAGCTTTGCGTTGCTAGCATGCTAGCACTGCATTGCTAGCTTGCTAGCGTTGCGATTAAAGCTTGCTAGCTTTGCGTTCCTAGCTTGCTAGCTTTGCGTTGCTAGCTTGCTTTCTTGCGTTGCTATCTAGATAAATTGCTAGGTTTTTTGCTTGCTTGCTAAATTTGCGTTCCTAGCTTGCTAATTTTGTGTTCCTAGTTTGCTAGCTTTACGTTGCTAGCTTGCTTTTCGTTGCTAGCCAAGTTTGCGTTGCATGCCTGCGTTGCCCGCTTGCCATCTTGCTTTCTTTCCTGTTTGCCTGCTTGCCTGCTTGCTTGCTTTGCGTTCCTTGCTGGTTTTGTTTGCTTTGCTTTTTTTGTTTGCTTGCATGCTTTTCGTTGCTTTCTTGCTTGCTTGCTTTGAGTTGCTAGATTTCCAGCTTTGCGTTGCTTGCTTGCTTGCTTGATTGCTTTGCGTAGCTTGATTTGCCTTTCTTTCTTGCTAGTTATGGGTTGCTTGCTTTCTACCATTGCGTTGCTCTCTTGCTAGGTTTGTGTTGTTAGCTTGCTAGCTTTGCGTTTCTAGCTTTCTAGCTTTGCTTTGCTAGGTTGCTAGCTTTGCGTTGCCAGCTTGCTTGCTTGGCGTTGCGTTCTTGCTTTTCGTTTCTTGCTTACTAGCTTTGTTTGCTAGCTTGCTAGCTTCGCGTTGCTAGCTTGCTAATTTTGCTAGTTTTGCGTTGCTAGCTTGCAAGCTTGCTAGATTTGTTTTTCTTGCTTGTACCTTCGCTTTGCTATCTTGCTAACTTTGCGTTTCTAGCTTGCAAGCTTTTCCTTGCTAGCTTGCTAGTTTTGCGTTCCTTGCTTGCTAGCTTTGCTTTGCTAGCTTTGCTTTTCTAGCATGCTAGCTTTGCGTTGTTAGATTGCTAGATTTGCGTTGCTAGTTTGCTTTGCGATTTTGGGCTTGTTTGCAATGCCTGCCTGCTTTGACTGTTTGCTGCATGCCTGCTTTCCTGCTAGCCTGTTTGCCTGCTTGCTTGTTTTACGTTCCTTGCTCCTTTTGCTTGCTTTGCGTTGCATGTTTTCTTGCTTGCTTTGCGTTTCTTTCTTACTTGCTTGCTTTGAGTTGCTAAATTGCCAACTTTGCGTTGCTTGTTTACTTCATTGCTTTACGTTGCTTGCTTTGCATTTCTTGCTTCTTAGCTTTTCGTTGCTAGCATGCTAGCACTGCATTGCCAGCTTGCTAGCGTTGCGTTTCAAGCTTGCTAGCATTGCGTTCCTAGCTTGCTAGCTTTGCGTTGCTAGCTTGCTTGCTTGCGTTGCTATCTAGATAACTTGCTAGATTTGTTTTGCTTCCTTGCTACCTTTGCGTTCCTAGCTTGCTAGCTTTGCGTTGCTAGCTTGCTTGCTTGCGTTGCTATCTAGATAACTTGCTAGATTTGTTTTGCTTCCTTGCTACCTTTGCGTTCCTAGCTTGCTAATTTTGTGTTCCTTGGTTGCTAGCTTTACGTTGCTAGCTTTCTTTGCGTGTTAGTCTTGCTTTTCGATGCTAGCTTGCTTTTCGTTGCTAACCAAGTTTGCTTTGCCTGCCTGCGTTGCCTGCTTGCCATCTTGCTTGCTTTCCAGCTTGCCTACTTGCCTGCTTGCTTGCTTTGCTTCCTTGCTGGTTTTGTTTGCTTTGCGTTGTTTGTTTGCTTGTTGCTTTTCGTTGCTTTCTTGCTTGCTTGCTTTGAGTTGCTAGATTTCCAGCTTTGCGTTGCTTGCTTGCTTGCTTAATTGCTTTGCGTAGCTTGATTTCCCTTTCTTGCTTGCTGGCTATGGGTTGCTTGCTTGCTACCATTGCGTTGCTCTCTTGCTAGGTTTGTGTTGTTAGCTTGCTAGCTTTGCGTTTCCAGCTTGCTAGCTTTGCTTTGCTAGGTTGCTAGATTTGCGTTGCAAGCTTGCTTTACATTGTGTGTGTTCCTTTTCGTTTCTAGCCTGCTTTGCGTTGCTAGATAAATTTGCGTTGCCAGCCTGCTTTGCATTGCCTGCCTGAGTCCCTGCTTTCCTGCTTCTTCTTTGCCTGCTTGCTTGCTTTGCGTTTCTTGTTCCCTTGCTTGATTCCTTGCTTTGCTTTGCTTGCTATGCCTTACTTGCTTGCTAGGTTTGGGTTGCTAGGATGCTAGCATTGCATTGCTAGCTTGCTAAATTTGCGTTTTAAACTAGCTAGCTTTGCGTTGCTAGCTTGCTAGCATTGCGTTGCTAACTTGTTAGCTTTGCGTTGCTAGCTTGCTAGCTTTCCGTTGCTAGCTTGCTAACTCTGCGTTGCTAGCTTGCTAGCTTTGGATTGCTAGCTTGCTAGCTTTGCTTTGTTACCTTGATAGCTTTGCGTTGCTAGCTTGCTAGCTTTGCTTTGCTAGCTTGATAGCTTTCCGTTTCTTGCATGCTTGCTTTGCGTTGTTTTATTGCTTTGCGTCTCTTGCTTGTTTGCTTTGTTTTGCCAGCTTGCTAGCTTTGCGTAGCTAGCTTGCTAGGTTTGCGTTGCTAGCTTGCTAGTTTGCTAGACTTGTTTTGCTTGCTTGCTACCTCTGCGTTGCTAGCTTGCTACCTTTGCATTGCTAGCTTGCAAGCTTTGCTTTGTTAGCTCGCTAGCTTTCCGTTTCTAGCTTGCTAGCTTTGTTTGCTAGCTTACTATCTTGCGTTGTTAGCTTGCTACTTTTGCGTTGCTAGCTTGATTTGCGTTGTTAGGCTTGCTTTTCGTTGCTAGCCAGCTTTTCGTTGCTAGTTTGTTAGATTTGCTAAATTGCTAGCATTGCATTTCTAGATAGCTAGCGTTGCGTTTCAAAATTGCTAGCGTTGCGTTGCAAGCTTGCTTGATTTACGTTGCAATCTTGCTAGTTTTGCTTTTCCAGCTTGCGTGCTTTCGTAGCTATCTTGTTAGCATTGCGTTGCTAGATTGCTAGGTTTGCGTTGTAGCTTGATAGCTTTGCGTTGCTAGCTTGATAGATTTCCTTTGCTAGCTTGCTAGCTTTGCGTTCCCTCCTTGCTAGCTTTGCGTTCCCTGCTTGCTAGATTTGCTTTGCTTGCTTGCTTGCTTGCTTTGCGATTCTTGCTTGCAAGCATGGCGTTGCTATCTTGCTAGCTTTGTGTTGCTAGCTTGCTAGATTTGGTTGCTAGCTTGCTAGTTTTGCGTTGCTAGCTTGATTTCTTTTTCGTTGCTAACTTTGCTTTTCTAACTTGCTAGCTTGGATTTGCTACCTAGCTGGCTTTGCGTTGCTAGCTTGCTAACTATTCTTTTCTAGCTTGCATGCACTGAATTGCTAGCTTGCTACTTCTCAGTTTCTAGCTTGCTAGCTTTGCGTTGCTAACTTGCTAGCTTTGCGTTATTAGCTTGCTAGCTTGTCGTTGCGTGCGTGCTAGCTTTGCGTTGCTAGATTGCTGGCATGCTAGATTTGCATTGCTAGCTTCCTAGTTTTGCGTTGCCATCTTGCTAGTATTGCGTTGCTAGCTTGCTAGCTTTGCGTTGCTAGCTTGCTAGCTTTTCGTTGCTAGCTTGCTTTCTTTGCGTTGCTAGCTTGCTAGATTTTCGTTGCTAGATGGCTAGCTTGCTATATTTGTTTAGCTTGCTTGCTAGCTTTTATTTGCTAGCATGTTTGCTTTTCGTTGAAGGATTGCTTGCTTTGCGTTCCTAGCTTGCTAATTTTGCGTTGCTAGCTTGCTTTGCGTAGGTAGCTTGGTTTGCGTTGCTAGATTGCTCTGAGTTGCTAGACCACTAGCATTGCCTGCTTGTCTGTTTACCTTCTTGCGTGCTTGCCTACTTTCCAGCTTGCCTGCTTGCTTGCTTTGAATTCCTTGCTTGCTTTGCTTGCTTTGTGTTTTTTGCTTGCTTTGTCGCTTTGCGTTAATTTCTTGCTTTGAGTTGCTTGCTTGCTTTGCGTTGCCTTCTTGTTTGCTTGCTTTGCTTTGTTTGCTTTCTTGCTAGCTTTTCTTTTCTAGCTCGCTAGCTTTGTTTTGCTTGCTTGCTTGTTCTTCCTTGCTTGCTTGCTTGCTTGTTGCTTTTCGTTGGTTGCTTGCTTTGGGTTGCTTGCTTGCTTGTTTGTTAGCTTTGCTTGCTTGCATGGCGTTTCTAGATTCCTAGCTTTGCGTTGCTAGCTTGCTAGCTTTGCTTTGCTAGCTTGCTAACTCTGATTCGCTAGCTTGGTAGCTTTGCATTGCTAGCTTGCTAGCTTTGCGTTGCTAGCTAGCTAGTTCTCCGTTGCTACTTTGCTAGCTCTCCTTTGCTAGCTTGCTAACTCTGATTCGCTAGCTTGGTAGCTTTGCATTGCTAGCTTGCTAGCTTTGCGTTGCTAGCTTAATTGTTTTGCTAGCTTGCTGGCTTGCCGGTGCTAGCTTGCTATGTATTCGTTGCTAGATTTCTAGATTTGCGTTGCTAGCTAGCTAGTTCTCCGTTGCTACTTTGCTAGCTCTCCTTTGCTAGCTTGCTAACTCTGATTCGCTAGCTTGGTAGCTTTGCATTGCTAGCTTGCTAGCTTTGCGTTACAAGCTTGCTAGCTTTGCGTTGCAAGCTTGCTAGCTTTGCGTTGCTAGCTTGGTAATTTTGAGTTGCTAGCTAGCTAGCTTTGCGTTGTTAGCTTAATAGTCTTGCGTTGCTAGCTTGCTAGCTTGGCTAAGCTAGCTTGCTAGCTTTTTGTTGCTAGCTTGCTAGTTTTGCGTTCCTGACTTGCTAGGTTTTCTTTGCTAGCTTGCTAGATATATTTTCCTTGCTTGCAAGCTTTGAGTTGTTAGCTTGCTATCTTTGCAATGCTAGCTTGCTAGCTCTCCGTTGTCACCTTGCTATCTCTCCGTTGCTAGCTTGCTAGCTCTGATTTGCTAGCTTGCTATATTTGCGTTTCTAGCTTGCTAGTTTTGCGTTCCTAGCTTATAGGTTTGCGTTGCTGGGTTGCTATCTTTGCATTGCTAGCTTGCTAGTTTGCGTTGCAAGCTTGCTAGCTTTGCGTTGCAAGCTTGCTACCTTTGCGTTGCAAGCTTGCTAGCTTTGCGTTGCTAGCTTGGTACCTTCGAGTTGCTAGCTTGCTAGCTTTGCGTTGTTAGCTTAATAGTCTTGCGTTGCTAGCTTGCTAGCTTGGCGTTGCTAGCTTGCTAGCTTTTCGTTGCTAGCTTGCTAGCTTTGCGTTCCTGACTTGCTAGGTTTTCTTTGCTAGCTTGCTAGATATATTTTCCTTGCTTGCAAGCTTTGAGTTGTTAGCTTGTTATCTTTGCGATGCTAGCTTGCTAGCTCTCCTTTGTCACCTTGCTATCTATCCGTTGCTAGCTTGCTAGCTCTGATTTGTTAGCTTGCTATATTTGCGTTTCTAGCTTGCTAGTTTTGCGTTCCTAGCTTATAGGTTTGCGTTGCTGGGTTGCTAGATTTGGGTTGCTAGTTTGCTAATTTGCCTGGCTAAATTGCTAGGTTTGCGTTGCTATCTTGCTAGATTTGCGTTGCTAGCTTGATAGCTTTGCGTTGCAAGCTTGCTAGATTTTAGTTGCTACCTTGCAAGCTTCGTGTTTCTTATTGTTTGCTTGCTAGATTTGCGTTGTTTACTTCCTAGTTTTGCGTTGTTAGCTTTGCTGGGTTGCGTTCTTAGTTTGTTATCTTTGCTTTGCTACCTTGCTAGCTTTGTGTTTCTATCTTGTAAGCTTGCTAGATTTGAGTTGCTAGCTTGCTAACTTTGCTTTACTAGCTTGCTAGCTTTGCGTTGCTAGCTAGCAAGCTTGCTGGATTTGCGTTGCTAACTTGCTAGCTTTCCGTTGCAATCTTGCTAGTTTTGCGTTGCCAGCTTGCTAGGTTTGCGTTGCTACCTTGCTAGCTTTTCGTTGCTAACTTGCTAGCTTTGTGTTTGCTAGCTTGCTAGCTTGCTGAATTTTCGTTGCTAATTTGCTAGCTTTCCGTTGCAATCTTGCTAGCTTTGCGTTTCCAGCTTGCTAGCTTTGCGTTGCTGGCATGCTAGTTTGCGTTGCTAGCTTGGTTTCTCGTTAGATTTGTTTTCGTTGCTTGCTAGCTTTGATTAGCTAACTTGCTAGCTTTGCGTTGAAAGATTACTACCTTTATGTTGCTATCTTGCTAGCTTTGCGTTGCAAGCTTGCTTGTTTGCGTTGCTTGTTTGCTAGTTTTGCGTTGCTAGCATGCTAGCTTTGGTTTGCTAGCTTGCTAGCTTTGCGTTGCTAGCTTGCTTTCTTTGCGTAGCTAGCTTGCTTTGCTTTGTTAACATGCCTTGCGTTGCCTGATTTACTGCTTGCCTTCGTGCCTGCTTTGCCTGCTTGCTTGCTATGCGTTCCTTGCTTGCTTTGCGTTCCTTGCTTGCATTGCTTGCTTTGTGTTTCTTGCTTGCTTGGTTAATTTGCGTTCCTTGCTTGATTTATGTTCCTTCCATTCTTTGCGTTGCTTGCTTGTTTGCTTGCTTTGCTTCGTTTGCTTTTTGCTAGCCTTGTGTTGCTAGCTTGCTAACTTTGCTTTGCTTGCTAAGTTGCTTTGCGTTTCTTGCATTCTTGCTTACATTGCGTTGCTTGCTTTCATTGAGTTACTTGCTTGTTTGCTTGCTTTGCGTTGCTTGCTTTCTTGCTTGCTACTTTGCGTTGCGTTGCTCGCTTGTTTGCTTGTTTTGCGAAGTAGCTTGGTTTACTTTGCTTGCTAGTTTATTTGTTTCGTTGCTTGTTGGCTTGCTTGCTTTGAGTTGCTTGTAAGCTTACTTGTTTTGCGATTCTTGCTTGCTAGTTTGCGTTGCTAGCTTGCTGCCTTCACTTTGCTAACTTCCTAGTATTACTATGCTAGCTTTCTAGCATTGCGTTGCTAGCTCCCT
>NW_019725456.1:0-733 GCF_002891405.2 Cryptotermes secundus | reverse complement strand
CAGCTTGGCTTTGCTAGCTTACCAGTTTGGTGTTGCTAGCTTGCTATCTATCTTTGCTAGCTTGCTGGCTTGCTATTTATGCGTTGCTAGCTTGCTAGCTTTGCGTTGCTATCTTGCCAACTTTGCGTTCCAATCTTACCAGCTTTGCGTTGGGAGCTTACCAGCTTTGGTTTGCCAGCTTGCCAGCTTTGCGTTGCTGGCTTGCCAGCTTTGCGTTTCTAGCTTGCCAGATTCGGGTTTATAGCTTGCCAGATTTGCGTTGAAAGCTTGCTAGATTTGCGTTGCTAGCTTGCTAGCTTTGTGTTGGTAACTTGCAATATTTGCTATGCTAGCTTGCTATCTTTGCGTTTCTAGCTTGCTAGCTTTTCTTTACTAGCTTGCTAAATTTGCGTTACTAGCTTACTAGCATTTCGTTGATAACTTCTTAGCATTGTGTTGCTAGCTTGCTTGCTTTGCGTTTCTTGCTTGCTAGATTTGCATTGCTAACTTGCTAGTTTGCGTTCTTACTTGCTAGATTTGCGTTCTGTCTTACTAGCTTTGCAAAGCTAGCTTGCTGTCTTTGCGTTGCTAGCTTGCAAGCTTTGCATTTCTACATTGCTAGCTTTGCGTTCCTAGCTTGCTAGCTTTGCTTTGCTTTGTTGCTTGCATGCTTGTATGCGTTTCTCGCTTGCTAGCATTCGTTGCTTGCTTGCCAGCTTTGGGTTGCTAGCTTACCAGCTTTGCGTTGCTAGCT
>NW_019725455.1:0-9682 GCF_002891405.2 Cryptotermes secundus | reverse complement strand
TAGCTTGTAAGCTTGCTAGATATGAGTTCCTAGCTTGCTAGCTTTACGTTTCTAGCTTCTAGCTTTGCGTTGCTAGATTTCTTGATTTGCGTTGCTAGCTTGCTAGCATTGCGGTGCTAGCTTGCTAGCTTTACGTTTCTAGCTTGCTAGCTTTGCATTGCTAGATTTCTTGATTTGCGTTGCTAGCTTGCTAGCATTGCGGTGCTAGCTTGCTAGCTTTGTGTTGCTAGCTTGCTAGCATTGCATTGCTAACTTGATAGTTATGCGTTCCTGCCTTGTTACCTTGGCGTTGCTAGCTTGCTAGCTTTGGTTTGATATCTTGCAAGATTGCTAGATTTGCGTTGCTAAATTGCTAGCTTTGCGTTCCAGCTTGCTAGTATAGCGTTGCTAGCTTGCTATTTTTGCACTGCTAACTTGCTAGCTTTGCGTTGCTAGCTTGCTAGCTTTGCGTTGTTAGCTTCCTAGCTTTGCGTTGCTAGCTTGCTAGCTTTGCGTTGCTAGCTTGCTAGCTTTGCCTTACTAGCTTGCTAGCTTTGTTTTCCTAGCATGCTAACTTTGAGTTGCAAGCTTGCCTTGTTTGCGTTGCTATATTGCCAGCTGTGCGTTTCTAGCTTGCCCGCCCTGCGTTGCTAGCTTTGCAGCTTGGCATTGCTAACTTGCCAGTTTTGCTTTGCTTGTTTGCTAGCTTTGCGTTAGTAGCTTGCTAGCTTTGCCTTGCTAGCTTGCTAGCTTAGCGTTGCTAGCTTGCTAGCTTTCAGTTGCTAGATTTTAAGCTTGCTAGATATGAGTTGCTAGCTTGCTAACTTTGCGTTTCTAGCTTGCTAGATTTGCGTTTCTAGATTTCTAGATTTGCGTTGCTAGCTTGCTAGCTTTCCATTGCTAGCTAGCCAGCTTTTCGTTGATGGCTTGCCAGGTTTGACTTTCTAGCTTGCCAGCTTTGCGTTACTAGCTTGCTAGATTTGCGTGGCTACGTTGCTATCTTTAGGTTGCTAACTTGCTAGCTTTTCTTTGCAAGCTTGCTAGCATTGCGTTGCTAGCTTGCTAACTTTGTGTTGCAAACTTGCTTGCTTGGCGTTCATAGCTTGTGAGCTTTGATTTGCTACTTTGCTAGATGGCTAGATTTGCGTTTCTAACTTGCTATCTTTGCGTTGCTAACTTGGTGGCTATGCGTTGCTAGCTTCTTAGCTTTGCGTTGCTAGATTTCTTGCTTTGCGTTGATAGTAGCTTGCTAGTTTTGCGTTGCTAGCTTCGTAGATTTGCGTTGCTAGTTTGGTAGGTTTGCTTTGCTAGATTGCTAGCTTTGCGTCCTAGCTTGCTTGTTTGCTTTGCTATCTTGCTATCTTTGCGTTACTAGCTTGCTAGATATGCGATGCTTGCTTGCTTGCTTTGCGTTGCTAGCTTACTAGCTTTGCGTTGCTTGCTTGCTTTGCGTTTCTTGCTTGTTAGCTTTTCTTTGCTAGCTTGTTAGCTTTGCGTTGCTAGCTTGCTAATTTTGCGTTATAGCTTGCTTCTTTGCGTTGCTAGCTTGCTATTTTTGCGTTGCTATCTTGCTATTTTTGCGTTGCTAGCTTGCTAGATATGCGTTGCTAACTTGCCAAATTTGGGTTGCTTCCTTGCCAGGTGTGCGTTGCTAGCTTGCCAGATTGCGTTTCTAGCTTGCCATCTTTGCGTGATACTTTGATATCTTTCCGTTGCTAGCTTGCTAGCTTTTTGTTGCTAGCTTGCTAGCTTTGCGTTGCTAGCTTGCTAACTTTGCGTTTCTTGCTTGTTTTGCGTTTCTTGCTTGCTAGCTTTGGGTTGCTAGCTTACTAGTTTTGCTTCGCTAGCTTGCTAGATTTGCGTTACTTGCTTGGTAGCCTTGCGTTTATAACTTGCTAGTTTGCGTTGCCAGCTTGATAAGTTTTCGCTCCTACCTTGATAGCTTGGCGTTGCTAGCTTGCTAGCTTTGCGTTGCTAGATAGCTAGCTTTGCGTTGCTAGCTTACTAACTTGCTAGATATGAGGAGGTAGCTTGCCAGGTTAGCGTTGCTAGCTTGCTAACTTTGGGTTGCAAGCTTGCTAGCTTACCGTTACTTGCTTGCAAGGTATGCGTTGCTAGCTTGCCAGTTTTACATTGCTAGCTTGCCAAGTATGCGTTGCTAGCGCGCTAGATTTGCGTTGCTAGCTTGCTAGCTTCCCGCTGCTATCTTGCTAGGTATGTGTTACTAGTTTTCCAACTTTAAGTTGCTAGCTTGCCAGCTTTGCGTTGCTAGCTTGCCAGCTTTGCGTTGCTAGCTTGCTAGATTTGCGTTGTTAGCTTGACAGTTTGCGCTGCTAACTTGCCAGCTTTGCGTTGCTAGCTTGTTAGATTTGCTTATCTAGCTTGCTTGCTTTGCGTTGCTACCTTGCTAAATTTTCCGTTAATAGCTTGCTAGCTTTGCGTTCCTATCTTGCTACATTTGGTTGATAGCTTGCTAGCTTTGCGTTGCTAGCTTGCAATCTTTGCGTTGCTTGCTTGTTTGCTTTGCGTTTCTAGCTTGTTAGCTTTCCATTGCTAGCTTGCCAGCATAGATTTGCTACCTTGCTAGCTTGCCTTGATAGCTTGCTAACTTTGATTAGCTAGCTTGCTAGATTGCTAGATTTGCGTTGCAAACTTGCCAGCTTTGCCTTGCTATCATGCTAGCTTTGCGTTGATATCATGCTAGCTTTGCGTTGCTAGCTTGCTAGCTTTGCGTTGCTATCTTGGTAGCTTTGCGTTGCTAGCTTGTTAGTTATGCGTTGCTAGCTTGCTAGTTTGCGTTGCAATCTTGGTAGTTTTGCGTTGCTAGCTTGATAGCTTTGCGTTACTAGCTTATTAATTTTGCGTTCTAGCTTGCTTGCTTTTCGTTGCTAGCTTGCTATCTTTGCGTTGCTAGCTTGCTAGCTTTCCTTTTGCTAGCTTGCTAGATATGCGTTGCTATCTTGCCACCTTTGGGTTGCTACCTTGCCAGGTTTGCGTTGATAGCTTGCCAGTTTGCCTTGCTAGCTTGCCAGCTTTGCGTTGCTACCTTGCTATCATTTCATTGTCTCCTTGCTAGCTTTGCGTTGCTAGCTTGCTACCTATCGTTGCTAGCTTGCCAGCTTTGCGTTGCTAGCTTGCCAGCTTTGCGTCGCAATCTTGCTAAATATGCGTTGCTAGCTTGCTAGTTTTGCGTTGCTAGACAGCTACCTTTGCGTTTCTTGCTTGCTTGCTTTGCGTTACTTGCTTGCTAGCTTTGCGTTGTTAGCTTGGTAGATATGCGTGGCCAGCTTGCTAGCTTTGCGTTGCTAGCTTGGTAGCCTTGTGTTGTTAGTTTGCTTGTTTTCGTTGCCAGTTTGATAGGTTTGCGTTGCTACATTGCTAGCTTGGTGTTGCTCGCTTGCTAGCTATGCGTTGCTAGCTAGCTAGCTTTGCGTTTGTAGCTTGTTAGATTGCTAGATATGCTCTGCTAGATTGATAGCTTTGCTTTGTTTTCTTGCTAGCTTTGCGTTACCAGCTTGCTAGTTTGCGTTGCAAGCTTGCTAGCTTTGCTTTGCTAGCATCCCTGCTTTGCGCTGCTAGCTTGCCAGCTTTGCGTTGCTATCTTGCAGCTGTGCGTTTCTAGCTTGCCCGCCCAGCGTTGCTAGCTTTCCAGCTTTGCGTTGCCATCTTGCCAGATTTGCGTTGCTTGTTTTCTAGCTTTGGTTTGGTAGCTTGCTAGATTTGCGTTGCTAAGTTGGTAGCTTTGCCTTGCTAACATCCTAGCTTTGCGTTGCTAGCTATGATTTGCTTCTTTACTATCTTGCTAGATTTGCATAGCTAGCTTGCTACTTTGCATTGATACCTTGCTAGCTTTGCGTTGCTAGCTTGCTATCTTTGCGTTCCTAGCTTGCTATAATTGAGTTGCTAGCGTGCTAGCTTTGCGTTACTGGCTTGCTAGCTTGTTAGATACGCGTTGCTAACTTGCTAGCTTTGCGTTGCTAGCTTGCGAGCTTTGCAATGCTATCTTGCCTGCTTTGCGTTTCTAGATTGCCAGCTTTTCGTTTTTATCTTTCCAGTTTGCGTTGCTAACTTGCCAGCTTTGCGTTGCTAGCTTGCCAGGTTTTCGTCGCAAGCTTGCTAAATATGCGTTGCTAGCTTGCTAGCTTTGTGTTGCTAGATTGCTAGCTTTGCGTTGCTAGCTTGCTAGCTTTGCTTTGCTAGCTTACCGTCTTGGCTTTGCTAGCTTGCCAGGTTTGCGTTTCTAGCATGTCAGCTTTTGTTGCTAGCTTGATAGAATTGAGTGGAAAGCTTAATAGCTTTACGTTGCTACCTTGCTGGCTTTCCGTTGGTAGCTTGCTAGCTTTTCGTTGCTAGCTTGCTAGCATTACTTTGCTAGCTTGCTAGATTTGCTTTGCTAGCTTGCTTTGTTGCTTTGTGTTTATTACTTGCAAGTTTTCGTTTCTATCTTGCAAGCTTTGTGTTGCTACCTTGCTAGCCTGTTGTTGATAGCTTGCTAACTTTGATTTGTTAGCCTCCTAGTTTGCTAGATTTGAGTTGCTATGTTGCTAGTTTTGCGTTGCTATCTTTCTAGATTTGCGTTGCTAGCTTGCTAGATTTGCGTTCCTAGCTTGCTAGCTTTGCATTGCTAGTTTGGTAGCTTTGCGTTGCTAGCTTGTTTGTAGCTTTGCGTTGCTAACTTGCTAAATTTGCGTTGCTATCTTAGTAGTTTTCGTTGCTAGCTTGGTAGCTTTGCATTCTTGCTTGCTTGATTTGCGTTGCTAGCTTGCTATCTTTGCGTTGCTAGCTTGCTATTTTTGCGTTTCTAGCTTGCTAGCTTCTCGTTGTTTGCTTGCTACGTATGCGTTGCTAGCTTGCCAGCTTCTCGTTGCTAGATTGCCAACTTTGCTTTTTTGCTTACTTGCTTTGCGTTGCTAGCTTGCTAGCTTCCCGTTGCTAGCTAGCTAAGTATGCATTGCTAGCTTCCCGTTGTTAGCTAGCTAAGTATGCATTGCCATCTTGCCAGGAGTGCGTTGCTAGATTGCCAGCTTTGCGTTGCTAGCTTGCTAGCTTTGCGTAGCTAGCTTGAGAATTTGCGTTGCTAGCTTGCCAGCTTTGCGTTCCTAGCTTGCTAGAATTGCGTGGTTAACTTGCTAGCTTTGCGTTGCTACCTTGCTAACTTTCCTTTATAGCTTTCTAGCTTTGCGTTCCTAGCTTGCTTCCTTTAGTTTGCTAGCTGGCTAACATTGAGTTGCTAGCTAGCTAGCTTTGCGTTGCTTTCTTTCCGTTTCTTGCTTGCTAGCTTTGCGTTTCTAACTTGTTAGCTTTCCATTGCTAGCTTGCCAGGTAATTGTTGCTACCTTGCTAGCTGTGCATTGATAGTTTGCTAACTTTGATTAGCTAGCTTGTTAGATTGCTAGATTTGCGTTGCTATCTTGCTAGCGTTGCCTTGCTATCATAATAGCTTTCGTTGCTAGCTTGCTAGATTTGCGTTGCTAGCTTGTTAGTTATGAGTTGTTAGCTTGCTAGTTTTGCGTTGCAATCTTGGTAGTCTTGCGTTGCTAGCTTGATAGCTTTGCGTTGCTAGCTTATTAGCTTTGCGTTCTAGCTTGCTTGTTTGCGCTGCTAGCTTGCTATCTTTGCGTTGCTAGCTTGCTAGCTTTCCTTTTGCTAGCTTGCTAGATATGCGTTGTATATTGCCACCTTTGGGTTGCTACCTTGCCAGGTGTGGGTTGCTAGCTTGCCAGTTTGCGTTGCTAGCTTGCCAGCTTTGCGTTGATACCTTGCTATCATTTCATTGCTTCCTTGCTTGCTTTGGGTTGCTAGTTTGCTAGGTTTGCGTTGCTTACTTGCTCTGAATTTCTTGCTTGCTAGCTTTGGTTGCTAGCTTGCTAGCTTTCTTTGCTAGCTATGCGTTGCTAGCTTGTTAGCCTTGCGTTGTTAACTTGCTTCTTTGCGTTGCCAGGTCGATAGGTTTGCGTTCCTATCATGCTAGCTTGGCGTAGCTAGCTTGCTAGCTTTGTGTTGATCAATAGCTAGCTTTGCGTTGCTAGCTTGCTAGATATGCGTAGCTAGCTTGCCAGCTTAGCGTTGCTATCTTGCCAAATATGCGTTGCTAGCTTGACAGGTGTGCGTTCCTAACTTTCTAGACTTGCGTGGCTAGCTTGCTAGCTTTGCATTGCTAACTTGATAGCTTTCCGTTGAGAGTTTCTGGCTTTGAGTTGCTAGCTTGCTAGTTTTGCATTGCTAGCTTGCTAGTTTTGCTTATCTTGCTTGCTTGCTTTGCTTTTTGCTTGCTAGCTTTGCGTTGCTAACTTGCTAGATTTGCGTGGCTAACTTGCTATCTTTGCTTTGCTTTCTTGCTAGTTTGCGTTCCTAGCTTGCTAGCTTTGTGTTGCCAGCTTGATAGGTTTGCGTTGCTTGATTGCTAGATATGTGTTGTTTGCTTGATAGCTTTGCGTTGCTATCTTGCTTGCTTTGCGTTGCTAGCTTGACAGGTTTGCTTTGCTAGCTTGCTAGCTTTGCGTTGCTTGCTTGCTTTGCGTTTCTTGCTTCCTAGTTTTGCGTAGCTATCTTGCAAGCTTTTCGTTTCTAGATTGCTAGCTTTCCTTTGCTAGGTTGCTAGCTTTGTGTTGCTACCTTGCTTGCTTGTCGTTGATAGCTTGCTAACTTTGAGTTCCTAAATTGCTAGATTTCTAGATTTGTGTTTCTAACTTGCTAGCTTTGCGTTGCTATCTTGCTAGCTTTGCTTTCCTAGCTTGCTAGCTTTGCGTTGCTAGCTTGCTAGCTTTGCGTTGCTAGCTTCGTACCTTTGCGTTGCTTGCTTGTTAGAAATGCGTTGCTTGCTTGCTTGCTTAACGTTGCTAGCTTGCTAATTTTTGCGTTTCAATCTTGTTAGTTTTGCGTTGCAAGCTTAATAGCTTTGCGTTGCTAGCTTGTTAGCTTACCGTTGCTAGCTTGCTAAATTTGCGTTGCTATCATGCTAGCATTTCGTTGATATATTGCTAGCTTTCCGTTGCTACCTTGCTAACTTGGCGTTGCTAGCTTGCTATAATGCGTTGATAGGTTGCTAGCTTTGCGTTGCTAGCTTGCTAACATTGCGTTGCTAGCTTCGTAGCCTTGCGTTGCTAGCTTGTTAGCTTTGCGTTGCCAGCTTGAGAGGTTTGCATTTCTACCTTGCTAGCTTGGCGTTGCTAGATAGACAGAATTGCGTTGCTAGCTTGCTAGCTTGCTAAATATGGGTTGCGCGTTTACGTTGTTATCTTGACAGCTTTGCGTTGCTAGCTTGCTAGCTTTCCGTTACTAAGTTGCTAGCTAGATAGTTATGCGTTTTTAGCTTGCTAGCTTTGCGTTGCTAGCTTGCTAGCTTTGCGTATTTATCTTGCTAGTTTGTTGCTAGCTTGCTTGCTTGTTAGATATGCGTTGCTTGCTTGCTAGCTTTCCGTTGCTAGCTTTCCAGATTCGCGTTGCTAGCTTGCCACCTTGGCGTTGCCAGATTTCCAGCTTAGCATTTCTAAATTGCCAGCTTTACGTTGTTAGCTTCGTAGCTATGCGTTGCTAGCTTGCCAGCTTTGCGTTGCTAGCTCAGAGCTTTGCTTTGCTAGTTTGTTAGCTTGCTAGATATGCGTTGCTAGCTTGCTAGCTTTTCATGGTTATTTGCTAGTTGTACGTTGCTAATTGCTAGCTTTCCTTTGCTAGCTTGCTAGCATTGCATTGCTAGCTTGCTAGCTTTGTTTTGCTACCATGTTAATTTGGCGTTGATAGCTTGCAGCTTTGAGTTGCTTGTTTGCTAAATTGCTAGATTTTCGTTGCTAACTTGCTAGCTTTGATTTGCAATCTTGCTATCTTTGCTTTGCTAACTTGCTAGCTTTGGGTTGCTAGCTTGCTAGATTTCCGTTGCTAGCTGGCTAGATTTGCTTTGCTACCTTGCCAGCTTTGCGTTGCTGGCTTGTTATCTTTGCGTTGCAAGTTTGCTTGGTTTGCTCTACAAGCTTGCTAATTTTGCGTTGCTAGCTTTGTAGCATTGCGTTGCTAGCTTGGTAGCTTTGCTTTGCTAGCTTGCTAGCTTTGCGTTCTAGCTTGCTTGCTTTGCGTTGCTAGCTTGCTATCTTTGCGTTGCTAGCTTGCTAGCTTTGCGTTGCTAGCTTGCTAACTTTATGTTGCTAGCTGGCTATATTTGCTTTGTTAGCATGCCAGCATTGGGTTGCAAGTTTGCCAGGTTTTCGATGCTAACATACAAGTTTGCGTTGCTAGTTTGCCAGCTTTGCGTTGCTACCTGTCTAGCTTTCTAGCTAGCTTGCTAGCTTCCTAGCATTGCGATGCTTGCTTGCTAGCTTTGCGTTGCTAGCTTGCAACCTTTCCGTTGCTAGCTTGTTAGCTTGTTAGGTAGGCGTTGCTAGCTTGCTAGATTTGCTTTGCTAGATTGCTAATTTTGCGTTGCTAGCTTGCTAGCTTTACATTGTAAGCTTGCCAGAATGCTAGATTTGGGTTGCTAACTTGCTAGCTTTGCTTTGCAATCTTGCTACTTTTGCGTTGCTAGCTTGCTTGCTTTGCGTTGCTAGCTTGGTAGCTTTGCGTTGCTTACTTGTTATCTTTGCGTTGCAAGGTTGCTTTATTTGCGCTGCTAGCTTGCTAATTTTTCGTTGCTAGCTTGGTAGCTTTGCGTTGTTAGCTTGGTAGCTTTGCTTGGCTAGCTTGCTATCTTTGCGTTCTAGCTTGCTTGCTTTGCGATGCTAGCTTGCTATCTTTGCGTTGCTTGCTTGCTAGCTTTGCGTTGCTTGCTTGCTAGCTTTCCGTTGATAGCTCGCTAGATTTGCTTTGCTAGCTTGCCAGCTTTGGGTTGCTAGTTTGCCAGGTTTGCGATGCTAGCTTACAAGTTTGCGTTGCTAGCTTGCCAGCTTTGCGTTGCTACCTGTCTAGCTTTCCGTTGCTAGCTTGATAGCTTTGAGATGCTAGCTTGCTAGCTTTGAGTTGCTAGCTTGCTCTCTTGGCTTGCTAGCTTGCTAGCCTTGCGATGCTAGTTTGCTAGCTTTGCGTTGCTAGCTTTCTAGCCATGCTTTGATAACTTGCTAGTGTGCGTTGCAACCTTGATATATTTGCGTTGCTACCTTGCTAGCTTGGCTTTGCTAGCTTGCTAGCTTTGCGTTGCTAGATAGTAAGCTTTGCGTTGCTAGCTTGCTAGCTCGCTATATATGCGTTGGTAGCTGGTCAGCTTATCGTTGCAAGCTTGCGAAATTTGCGTTGCTAGCTTGCAAGCTTTGCGTTCCTAGCTTGCTAGATATGCGTGGCCAGCTTTCTAGCTGTGCGTTGCTAACTTGCTAGTTTTCCGTTGCTAGCTTGCTAGCCTTGCGTTGCTAGCTTGCAAGTTTGCATAGCTAGCTTGCTTGATTTGCTTTGCTTGCTTGCTTGATTTGCGTTTATTTCTTGCTAGTTTTGCGTTGCTAGCTTGCTAGATTTGCGTTGTCAGCTTGCTAGCTTTGCGTTGCTAGCTTACTCTTTTTGCCTTGCTAGCTATCTATCTTTCCTTCGCTAGCTTGCCTGCCGTGCTTTGCTAGCTTTCCAGATTTGCGTTGCAGGCTTGCTAGCTTTGCGTTTGTACCTTGCTATCTTTGCGTTGCTATCTAGCTAGGTTTGCGTTGCTTGCTTGCTAGCTTTGCGTTGCTAGCTTGTAAGATTTGCGTTGCTATCTTGCTAGCTTTGCGTAGCTATCTACCTAGGTTTGCGTTGC
>NW_019725454.1:0-359 GCF_002891405.2 Cryptotermes secundus | reverse complement strand
TTGCAACTAGTGTTGCGTTGCTAGCTTGCTAGATTGCTAGATATGACTTGTTAGCTTGATACCATTGCGTTGCTAACTTGGAAGCTTTGCGTTGTTTTTTTGCAGGTTTGCGTTGCTAGCTTGCTAGCTTGGTGTTCCTAGCTTGGTAGCTTTGCGCTGCTAGCTTGCTAGTTTTGCGTTGCTAGCTTTTATAGTTTTGAGTTGCTATTTTTGTAGCCCTGCGTTGCTAGCTTGCAAGCTTTTCAATCTAGCTTGCTAGCTTTGAGTTGCTAGCTTGCTCTCGTGCCTTGCTATCTAGCTAGCTTCACGATGCTAGCTTGCTAGATTTGCGTTACTAGCTTGCAAGCTTTGCGTTGCTA
>NW_019725453.1:929-1949 GCF_002891405.2 Cryptotermes secundus | reverse complement strand
TAGTGCTCTAGCTAACTCATGCACTAGACTCCTCACTACAGCACACGCTAAGTCTTCTGTCTTCACTAGCTCTCACCTGCTCATGTCATTACCGGCTGGTGACTGCCTTACAACCAACTAACTCTACTGCAACTCACTGTCACGCGCTGTCTACCGGATGTTGTGTAGCAATGGTTCCTTGCTTAATGATGTCACCACATATACTGTGCCATAACCTAGCAACGGCTCTCTCTCAGTTATCGCATCACAGTATGGATACCTGGATATGTGCAATGAAGGTGCAGTTAAGCAACACTACTAACTTGTCTGACATCCATTCAGACTTTGCTGCAATGCTAGATACATTATCAAGGAACTGGGAAGTACATATAATAGAAAAGACACTGTGACTGAGATCAAATCCAGAAGAACAGAATGACTAGGACATGTTCTGAGAATGGAGAGCAGTAGGGTGCCACAAAAAGTCCTGGATGGCAGACCTAAAGGGAAAAGAAGCATTGGGAGACCGAGACTAAGATGACCGGATGATGTGGTGAATGATTTAAGAAACATGGGAGAAAGGCAATGGAGAAATTAAGCTAAGATAAGTGAGAATCAGCAGGAATAGTGAGGGAGAACCATATAGCAAATAATTCACAAACAAGAGGAATGACACACCAAACTATATTTCCAAACATTTTTGCAAATTTCTTAATCAATGACAACTAACCAACATCCATGCTTCGAGAGTTGTTGGATATCTAGCAGTGTAAGCAATGTTAGTTACATCTGTACTTGTGAAATGACACCAAATTAAGTTTGAAATAATTACTTTACCGGAAAGCTGGTGTAAACTATAAAGTCTCAGGTTCTGTGGAATTTCAGAAACATTTATTTACTCTACACAAATATTTTGGGTGGGCAGAACCAAACAGCATGGCACTGGGCGATTCTCAATATCATTCGCAACCGACTCAAGCACATCTGCCCAACACACCACACTAGGGGGCAGGCCTATTTCAAATGGGACATATCCAGGCA